>NW_009225069.1:19865-52508 GCF_000690835.1 Fulmarus glacialis
GCAACTCTTTGAGTGCAACCATCCAGCCAATTCCTTATCTACCATCTGTCAAATCCATGTCTCTCCAATTTAGAGAGAAGGATGTCATGTGGGACACTGTCAGATGCTTTGCACAAGTCCAGGTAGATGACGTCTGTTGCTCTTCCCTTATCCACCAACGCTGTAACCCCATCGTAGAAGGCCACCAGATTCATCAGGCACAGTTTGCCCTTAGTGAAGCCATGTTGGCTGTCAGCAATCATCTCCTTATTTTCCATAGTTTCCAGAAGGATCTGCTCCATGATCTTGCCGGGCACAGAGGTGAGACTGAGTTCCCCGGGTCTTCCTTTTCTCCCCTTTTTAAAAATGGGGGTTTTGTTTCCTCTTTTCCAGTCAGCGGGAACTTCACTGCACTCCCATGACTTCTCAAATATGATGGATAGTGGCTTAGCAACTTCGTCCGCCAGTCCCCTCAGGATCCGCAGATGCATCTCCTCAGGTCCCATGGACTTGTGCACCTTCTGGTTCCTTAGATGGTCTCGAACCTCATCTTCTCCTACACTGGGTGGCTCTTCATTCCCCCCGTCCCTGCCTTTGCTTTCTATGGCTTTGCCGGTGTGGCATGAGCACTTGCTGGTGAAGACTGAGGCAAAAAAGTTGTTGACTACCTCAGCCTTCTCCATATCCTGGGTAAGCAGGTCTCCTGTTTCCCTCTAGAGAGAGCCCACATTTTCCCTAGTCTTACTTTTATCACCGACGTACCTATAGAAGCTTTTCTTGTTGCCCTTGACATCCCAGCCAGATTTAATTCTGTCAGGACTTTAGCTTTCCTAACCTGATCCCTGGCTGCTCAGACAATTTCTCTGTATTCCTCCCAGGCTACCTGTCCTTGCTTTCACCCTCTGTAGGGCCTCTGGAAGGCCAGTAAGGGTTGCAGAGTACGCATGCCATACTTCTGGAAAAAACACTTCTTGACAGTACTTGCTGTTTTTGAGAATATTTTGTCTAGGGTTTACAAACTGCTTTCCTCAGGAGGCCTGGAATTCCTGTCTGTAGCCTTCCTTGGGGGAATCCTCCTCCTTGGGGAGCGTCTTTGAAAGGCGCTGCTGGCAGAAGGTGGTCTTCTGGGGATGACGGAGAGTCGTCTGCTGCTGCCCTCTCCTCCACGGCCCCTCCGCGGCGGGGATGGAGGACCACTGCCCCGGCCCATTTCATGGGGGGTCGCTGTGTGAGGTGGAAGCTGGAAGCAAATGACCCCTTGGGGCTGCAAGGAGGGGAGAGAGCAAGACCAGCACAGAGGTTTGGGGTGCCCTGCCTACCTTTTGCTCAGGCGGGGTGCCCCTAACATGGCATACCATTACTAGACCCTTGCAGAAAGCAGCCCCATAAAGTGCCATTAGGTAGTTTCAGCACTAAACTCTGTAATACGCTTGGCTAGATGGAGGGTTTTCCAGTAGTACGTGCTCCAGCCACAGATTCATCAAGCACAGGCTGAGAAATGAAATCTGGGAGATGGAGAGGGAAAACACTGCCATAAGACTAAATCAACGGAGGCATGAGCCAAGATCACATGAACTGACTTGTTGAGGAAACTCTCAGTCAAACCCTGTGAGAGTGTGACCGTAAAGAAGGTGTAAAACGCTGCGGGCATTGAGTTCGCTTAGCATCTATGTCCAAACGTTCAATTATGGAGGCATTATCGTTAGGCAGCTCCACTGACTTGCAGAGCTCAGGATGTCTCAGGACCGAATCTGCAGACCAAAAGCTTTGTTTGCTGACAAATCAGAAAAACGCTCCGGGCTCTGGGAGCACGGGGCCAGAGAGTGCGTGTCGATTCGGAGACACAGAGACGTCCAAGCAGTGCTCTGATCCACGCTGGGACCGCAGGCGGCGGGGCAGCCTCGGTGCTTGAGGCACCTGGAAAGGAGACAGCGAGGGAAGAAACAGCACCAGGAAAAGAAAAAAGGAAAAAGAGGAAGAAGAAACAGGCTGAGAGGTGGTTTTCGGAAAAAAGTCTGTCTGACCGGGGAGGGGTGGTCAGTGGAGCTCACAACAGTGGGGTGCTGGGGCACCCGCCACCCCTCCTCGGCTCCCTGTGGCCGAGTCCTCTCGTGCTGCGGTGCGAGGGCAGCGGCGGGCTCGCTGTGCCGCGTGCTGGCAGCCACTGGCTGTTGATAAATGCTCTGCCATGCCCGGTCTTAACTGATGGGGTTGTATTCCTTTTCTTATTTTCTTTAATTTACCTATTCTGCACGTCCTTCAGCATGGAGGAGAGAGGAAGCCATGTTACAGTGTCGCTTATTTCCAACGATGATTACCCACAGCTTCAAAGAGCCGTGGCCCATAGCGGAGTTAACTTGTGTGGCTGCAGCTGGCAGCTATACAGCTGCGACTGAGTGTCCTCCCCGGTGCTGTGCTCTTCCCTGCACGTGTGTGCCCACGCCTGTGCCGCCAGGACACGTGAGGCCACAGCCACAGCAGGTAGCACGGCATTAAGTTGACCCACCTTGTGACTCTGTCCCAGCAAATGCTGGGAATACCTGCTTTTTCTTCTGGATTCACTGAGAAAATGACGTTAGAGGGCCAACAGCTCTGGGGTAACATGCCCTGCATCCTCTCGCTGAGCGTGCAGGCGATGGTCCTGTACGGGCCTTAGCAGGCAGAGCCGGGTTGGGCGGCTTGCACTGACACGGGCACTGGGCGCACGTCCCAAGCCGCAGTGACCACTGCCCCGCTCCAGAGGCAGAGCACTCGGTGGCGGCGCAAGGCTGGGGACGCCAGCCGGGGAGCCCTGTTGTGTCCCTCAGACCGAAACCCGCTCCTGTCACAGGTACGCGTTACCGCAGCATGAGAAATAAAAAGATCCGAAAGGATCAAAACCAGTTAGTGTCGCTTTTCTGGTGGAGCTAATGAGACTTGATGTGCAAACACCGAGTGAAAAGCACGTCAAAGAGGTGCCTGGTGCCAGGATTGCTCGCTTCGGTGTCGTGGCTGGCGTAGGTCCAGCCGTGACCTCCGCTCGCTAGCCCTGCGAGGGGGCTCAGGCAGTGGAGGAGCTCCAGGGCAGGAGCCAGACCGAAGGGGCTTTGCAGGGCAGCGCCGCAGTGCGGGCGGGCGTGCAGAGGCTGACGTGCACACGTGTGAGTCTCCCAGACCCTGGGGGGGTCCCAGAGGGGTGGACCCGAGTCCTGCGATAGCCCTGGCCACCACCCGGCCAGAGCCCTGTGTTCAGGGTCTTCTGCTATGCCCTGTCAAAGTGAAATGGGAAAATGGCCGGTGGGCATTTAGACCTGCCTTTTGCTTTGCTCAGCCTTGTGTGGGAAGAAACCTTGTCCTGGTTTTTCACTTTCTAGTGGCCTTTGTACATTCTGAAATTACAGAAACTCATTTCATTGCAAATGGAATTCCTTTCCAAGAAAAAAAAAGAACAGGCTTTTTTTTTCTTAGAAACAAACTACTTTGTATTAGGGACTTCTAGCATCAAAGAAATACATATCTGTTGTATCCACCAAAGTCTGTAATGCCTGCATTGAAGCTTACTTCTTAAAAAAGAGATGAAAAAGAAAAGAGAGGGAGAGAAATAAAAGCCTCCCCCCCTTGAAAAGTACATACAAACAAAAAACCGTACAAAAAACTCATAAAAATAACTGTTGAATTGCCTTTGAAAGTAGGGGATAACATCTGTTGCAAAACAGATGAAAAAATGCTTCTTAAAATGTGTATGTTTTGTATTCTTTTTTTCTAGTAGGAAAAGAACAGACTTGAAATCTTGGTGTTTTTTCCTTAGTGCTGTGTGTTGCTTTTGTGTGTTATAATATTTGAATGTAATTACAGCAGTGCCAATTTGCCAAAGATGTCGAACATTATTTTGGGGTTTTTGTTTTGGGGTTTGTTTTGGGGAGGAAAAGGGGAGGTGGGCTGGGGAGCGGGGTTGCTAAGGCAAGGGTCAAAAGGGAGGGGCCGTTTGAGATTTTTTTCCATTTATTTGTTTTTTTCAATTCTTTTTCTTGTCAATACTGAAATTTGTGATTTTATTCTAAGTTAAATGGTTGACTGCAACACTTTTTATTTTTAGATTAGTTGAAGAAACATGCAATAAGACTGGCGTAGTTCAATATCTGTGTGTCTTTTCATGAGAGTGACTGTTACTTGTGGACATTTGGTTTTATGTAACCTTTATGTGAGATAATTATTTGTAAATATTTACCATAATTTTATTGGTTCCTAAAATAAAAGTAATTTTTTTAAGTTCAAAAAGCCTGCTTTCACTCTTGTTTTCACCTTGTGTCCTGGATCCTTTGGAAAAAATACCAGGTGGTTGCATTTGAAATGGGATTTTGGGGGCCCTCATGAAAAGGCATCCATCAGCAGGGCCGGGCACTGCAGCCTGGGGCTCACCGAACCCGCCTCCCCAACTGGCTGCACCATCCACCATCGGACCTGGCAGGGCGCTTCGCACTCCAGCAAAGCCCGAGTCACCACGCAAACGGTAAGGTTTGTGTTGGTGAGGGAAGTCCAGGTCCTCAGGTTTCCTTGGTCCTGCGGGCGGGTTGACCTCCTGATGGGGCAGAGACAACCTCCCAGCCAACCCAGATGCGAACTGGAACGGTTTGCTGGGGACTGGGGCCATCAGCTGTTCAGGAGCACCTAAAGAGCAGCTCTTGGTCTCTCAAGACCGCAGTGGTTTCGCTGAGGCTTTTCTTGCTTCGGAGCAGGTCTCTGCCCAACACCTCCGCCATGGGAGAGGGTGTCCTCTGGCTGCACAGGCAGAAGGGAAGGGGACTCCCAGGCATGGAGATTTTCACCCCAGCTGCCTTCTTGTTCCAAGCAAAAATAACTGGTTCACTGAGACAGATGGGAAGAGCCCAAACTTCTGCCCGTTTAACCACTGGCCACCGGCAGAGACCGGGTTGCAGCCAGGCAGGGAGACACTGGGCACCGGAGAGTGGGCGAGCTCTCCTTCCCCCTGCCCCGGAGTCTGTCCCAGCTCTCTCTTGAGATGCACGTATCCACCTGTATGTGCCACTAGCTGCAGCATTAATCTCGCTAACTACTACTACAATAAAAAAATTCTTATTAAAAAGAGCTGTAGCTAATCATAGAATCATAGAATCATTAAGGTTGGAAAAGACCTCTTAAGATCATCAAGTCCAACCATCAACTCAACACCACCATGCCCACTAAACCATGTCCCTAAGCGCCTCATCTACACGCGGGGATGCTGCCCCCCCCTCTCCCCGGGCCAGCCTCTTCCAAGGCCTGACCACTCGTTCAGTAAAGAAGTTTTTCCTAATGTCCAGTCTAAACCTCCCCTGGCGCAACTTGAGGCCATTTCCTCTCGTCCTGTCACTTGTTACTTGGCAGAAGAGACCAACCCCCACCTCCCTACAACCTCCTTTCAGGTAGTTGTAGAGCGCGATGAGGTCTCCCCTCAGCCTCCTCTTCTCCAGGCTAAACAGCCCCAGTTCCCTCAGCCGCTCCTCATCAGACTTGTGCTCCAGACCCTTCACCAGCTTCGTTGCCCTTCTCTGGACACGCTCCAGCACCTCAATGTCCTTCTTGTAGTGAGGGGCCCAAAACTGAACACAGGATTCGAGGTGTGGCCTCACCAGGGCCGAGTACAGGGGCACGGTCACCTCCCTACTCCTGCTGGCCACACTAGTTCTGATACAGGCCAGGATGCCATTGGACTGATGAATTATTTATTCTCAATGAGTTTCATATAAATGCATCTACATTTGGATGTGTAGGCATAAGTGGGAGTTTATTTATGGTGCTACTGATGTTTCTGCAGGCTCACCTTTGTCTCCATCTGACATCCCATGGCAGCAGCTCTGTGCCTCTGCAAGTTCATGCATGTACTTGGGACTGCTGTCTGGTCTGCATGACCAGAGTCAAACCTCTTGTGTAGCCTTGAGTTGTGAGAAATTTACTTGCATCATCATCAGAGGTGTCCTGCTTGTGCTGCCGCAGTACCCCAAACACCCAAGCGCTGGTTTTGTGAAACAATGGTAAGGGCATATTGATTTGACATGAGCATGTGTTTGGACTGAGCTCCCGTATTCTCTGTCTTATTTTTAGCAGTATTCTAGCAACTGAGGTATTGCAAATTTTAATTAACATTAAGCAAATAATGGTGAATGTGTCCAGAATTTCCACCCTCACCCATTCTGAATTCCTAGTGTTTCACTAATGATGTTTATACCAGATCTGGCTGGGATGGAGTTAATTTTCTTCATAGCAGCTGCTATGGTGCTATGCTTTGGATTTGTGGCTAGAACAGTGTTGGTAACGCGCCAATGTTTGGCTCTCGCTGAGCAGGCTTGCACAGCATCAAGGCTTCCTCTGCTTCTCCCTCTGACACCAGTGAGCAGGCTGGAGGTGGGCAAGAGGCTGGCAGGGGACACAGCCGCCCGGCTGACCCCAGCTGACCAAAGGGATATCTCTACCACACGACGTTGTGCTCCGCAGTAAAACTGGGGGGAGGGAAGTTTTCCACAGCAGCTGTTGCTCAGGGGCTGGCTGGGCACCATCAGTCTACTTGTGGGAGGTGGTGAGCGTTGGCTTTGCATCACTTACTTTTGGTTTTCTTTCCCCTGTCCTTCACTTAGTAAACCGTCTATATCTTGACCCATGAGTTTTCTCACTTTTGCTCTTCTCTCCCCTGTCCTGTTGCGGGGGAGTGAGCGAGTGGCTGGGTGGATGCTGAGCTGCTGGCTGTGGTCAGTCCACCACATTGATGTACTCCTTATAATAAACTGTCAGTTCTGACAGTTAAAGTCCTCTTGGAGCTCAGGAGAATGGGTGCAATGCCACTTCATTTCTGTGTCCCAATACCATACATTTCAGTCTTAAACTTGAGAAACAGAACTCACAGAACTTTCCACAATTCAGCAAATAATTGTAGATAAATAAAATCACAGTCTAGTCACAGACAATAGGCAGAGAGGCACAAAATTTAGTCAACCAGCAGCTTGCAGCTGGTATTTACTCAACCCCCAGCAGGCTCCACTTTTGGGAGATGCCTGCACTGTCTGCTCCCGCGGCACAAAGCCAGGATGCTCCATGCACTAACACTTCAGAGTGGAGCGCGTGGTCTTGCACTTGACCATGCAGTGTCAAGAGTGGACTTTAGAAGAACAAGTGCTCAATAATCAGTTTTCTGGAATTGCCAGATTCATCCAGCAGCACTTGTCCAGCCAGGCTGCACTTCCCATTCGACTCGGTGTCCCCCTCTGCCCCTCTTGCTCCTCTCCTGCCATCGGTCACCAGCCGTTCTCCCTGGATGGGTGACCCTGCAGCTCTCTGGAAAGCACGGCTTTTGGGAACAGCCCTTCACGCCCCGCGCCCTGTGCGGACTGAAGTGACACCTCCCAGTGCCGCTGCCTGCCTCATTGCTGCAGGCTGGTGTTTGCCGTCCTCCGGCACCCGTCAAGGCACGGTGCCTCGAGCGGCCCGGTGTCACCGGAGGGGGCAGAAATCCCCTGTGCTGCCCTTGGAGACTCAACTTCTCGTAGGCAATGTCCGCTGGTGGTGACACCTCCCGGGGAGGAAGGAAAGCCCTCAGCCCTTCAGAGCCCACTGCATCGAAATGGATGGCTCACCTCCCAGGCAGCAAGACCCCAGAAGTATGTCTGGTGCTCGGAGACTACAGTCATCGGATGTCCTACAGCAGGCTATGTTCAAGTGCAGCTCCCAGCACTTCATGAGGAGGGCAGAGGGGTGGATGAACCCAGCTGCCTTTCCCTCCCAGACCCGTGCTGGTGCCCGGGCATTGGGGAGATCCGATGAGCCTTTGGGGGAGATCCATGGCACTGCAGCAAAGGGACTTTGCAGGAGAATTGTCAGTTGGTGACACCAGGAGCTGTGTTATGGCTGTCCTCTCCTTGCAATGAGGCGCTGGTGGCAGGGATTGCTGTTCCTGGCTCTGTTTTTTATACTTTTTGTACTTCTGCTGTCTTTTAGCCATGCTAGGTTAAGAGAGGAGCAAATCGTCTGTCCTGCAGCAGGCAGGCAGTGCCCGTTCCTCATTAAGCCCTCCCATGTCTGAATAAGAAATGCCGCATCAGCCTGCTGGCAGCAGAACAGTGGGATTAGACCTGACAAAATTGTGGTGAGAGGCACGGGATCTTCCTGTCTCCAGGTGTGAGGCCCCATACCGCTTTGTTCAGTGAGAATGCCCTTCAAGGATGCAAATACGGTTTTAGCTCAAGCCTCCATACAAATGGCCATTGTTTAAGATGCCCAGGAATTGTCATTTAAACTTTTAATGAATAGGAAATGAAGACCCTTGGTTAAGCAAAGGAACGTCTCTGTATTGTAATAGGTTTTGCAGACAAGGGCAATATGCAGTCCAGCCAGGAAAGTCAGGAGCAGAGATGGTGGGTACACAGAAGCTGGTTCAAAGAGATCAAAGTGACAGCCCCTTTGCCAGGATTCCTGCAGTGGGCCATGATGGCTAAGAGCAGGAACATCTGGAAATAATGTCACAGGCAGCTGGTGAGAACTTGCAGCTTCTGTGTCAGGATTTCATGACCTATTTTCATTCTCAAAAAACCCCAAAGACTTGTAATGCCCTAGGGAGAAAAGCAAATTCTTTGTCTGTGTATGCACTGTCTTGGAGCCATTAGGAAGCATCCTTTAGGGCAGTGTTTCCAAAGCGGTGGGGCTACTGAGCGTACCCGAATGGTGAATTGAAAAGCGTGCTCCAGCAGCCATCCAGCTGGATGGACTTCTCTCTGCCTGCAAACATGTGGTGATTCTCACCCATTCACCCCTCCAAAGGCTCTGCTGGACAAGAGGCTTTGAGCAGATCTGAAACTGGATCCCATGGCCTTGCTTCAAACTGAGCAGTAGGCATTGAAAGTGTAGCCAAAACGCCAGAGCCAAAGCTTGTCACCATACACACGAGAAACTGGCCCACCCACGGGTAAAATTTGGCAGGCTGCAGCAACATCAAACTCAAATAAAGGCTAGAAGCACAAATTAGCAATGGGACGTATTTTGCAGAAGCATCAAAAGAATAGGAAGAATTGGATTCACCAGAGAACTTCCAAAAGGTATAATTTTATGCATCATGCTGCATAATCTCATCTGTGTGTGCAACCAAACTGACACAGCTGCTCTGAAAAGGCAAGAGCTCTGTGAAAGGACTTAGAGGAAACCTTCCTTTCAGGATGATTTTCTTAGATGGAAAGGTCTTCAAATCTGGGCCATTTACATAATGCTTCCAGACACAAAAGTAGAGGCATTGTCTGTGTAGAGCCACAGAGGATTTTTAGAGTGGACCCTGCCCTCCTCCTGAGGCTGCACCATCTCACTGTCACACACTGCGGAGCAACGCCGGTGCACGGAGTGAGAACCCACCACGTCCCTTCCCTCCAGTGTCTGGGTTTGAATCCCCTCAAACAAAGGAGAAATTCCCTATTGAATGAAACAGGGTTGAGGGAAAATGGGACGTTTGTAGGGGGTCCACAGGGTTAGAGCATGGTAAGGGAACCAGGCCCTTGAAAGTAAAGCAGCAGAAAATACTGTTGTTTGAGTCAATGGGACCTTAGTTTGAGGAAGATACCAGAAAGCTGAGAAGGGCCAAAAGAAGGTTTTGCCAACACCCAGCAGCAGTAGAGCGGCTGCTCCAAGAATCACCCTCTACGGAGCTGAGCCAGTAGCAGGTAGGGAAGAGGAACCAGAACTTGGGTACAGACCAGCTGGATTCTGGTACCACCAACGGAGTTCACATGCGTAAGCCTCCTCTCTGGCCATAGCCCCAGATTCTGTACCTGGGTATGGTGGGCTGACCCTGCCAACAGCTAAGCCCCCACCCAGCTGCTCAGTCACAACTCCTGCAGTGGGATGGAGGAGAGAACCAGAAGGGGAAAAGTGAGAAAAACTCGTGGGTTGAGGTGATGACAGTTTAATAAGAGAAGCAAAGCTGTGCACACAAGCAAAGCAAAATAAGGAGTCATGCCCTGCTCCCCATTGGTGGGCAGGTGTCCGGCCACGCCTGGAAAGCAGAGCCTCAGCACAGATAGCCATGTTTGGGAAGACCAACACCATAACCCAGAACGTCCACCTTCTTCCTTCATTCCCTGAGCTTTTATTATTGACCACGACATCATACGGTGTGGGATATCCCCTTGGTCAGCTGGGGTCAGCTGTGCCCTGCCAGACCCTCGCCCACCTCCAGCCCCCTTGCTGTGTGGGGCAGAGTGGGAGAAAGAGAGGCCACTGATGCTGTGCAAGCACTGCTCATAGTTCAGCCATAGCTGAACATCAGCAACCCAAAACACAGCTCCACACAGGCTGCTATGAAGAAAATTAACCCCATCCCAGCCAGACCCGGTGCAGCGGGGAACACATCTGGGTTGGGCTGAGAGGGGTGCTCCAGCCACTTCTGCCATCTGATGTCCTTATTAAGCCTCTGCCACCACACAGCACTGGAAAGTCACACCTGATAGAAGACTGCCAAATTCTGGCTCCTAACTCTATTAAACCCATTGTAAACAGTCCCTGATAACACTTTAAAATAATGGTCCATTACGGCAGCAATGCTTAATTAGAATGGAACTGACAAATGGAGTCATCATGATTAATGTTATTACAATGAATACATCTGCAATTTGGTATAACACACAGAAATGTCTGGCTTCCCAGGAAACCCCCAGATACAGAGGGTGTCTTTTATATTCATAGGGATATAATAATTCCTTTGAAGGAATCTCATCGTAATTTAGCATGAATTAATGTCCATTTATCACATTGTGTTACCCAGTGCAGCAATTTATCTAAATCCTATATATGCAATGTAGACTCTCGTCTAAGAACACCGATAATGGAGAAATTCTTTGAAGAAATACATTTACTGTAGATCATTGATGCTCAGTGTGCTAAGTGGCCTTTAAATTAAACTAAGTTAAATAAACTCTTCTTTAATATACCAGTGTAACTTTTTCATTAACAAACACATTAAGGCCTTTTTCATTTACATACAGCTGATGCAAGCATATGATACTAAAACGTTCAATTAGCGGAGCAAAATGTAATTCAGAGTGTCTATATGGTAAGAAAGGGCAGGAGAAGGCAGGGGTTTGGCACACCAACCTCGTGTCTTTGGATAACTGCACGCCAGTCCTGCAGGAACTTGTGGTAGGTTTGCCTGTGCAGCCTGGCTCCGGGGTTTGCCAGAAAGGTTATTCCTTGTAGAAGGGCAATAGCTGCCAGGAAGGGGTAAAACCCCACAGAGGAGGTTGCAGGCTGTCCTGGGGCACACCATTATCTATATGGGCAGAAGCTTTTCCAAGCTGCTGTGCCCGCCTCCCTCCACACACTCCCTGGGACCGACATGACCTGCTGTGCGTGCTTCTCATCAAGGCACCATCTGCGCCCACATTTGGGCTCCAGTTCAGTTTGCAAATTGGTTTTAATGTGGCTTCCCTCTTTCCTGGGGAGGGGAACCAGAGCTGCACACCCAGAATGCTCCAGCCCCGATGGGGACGTGGGCATCGTGGCGGCAAAGGACTGTGGCCGCACGAGGGGCAGCCCCACCACCAGCCACCTCCGCTCCCACTGAGGAGCACTTACGTTGGCATGGGGGCTTCTGCTCGTGTGCCAGCCCCGTTCCTTGGACAAAGACGGCAGGGAACCGTCACAGCAGAGCCCTGCGGGTCAGAGCTAGAGGGGGGTCTCCCCTGTCTGAGTGACGAATCCCCAGAGCAGTGTGTTACTGGTGTCTCCCTACCAAACCTCTGAGCCTGGGCTTGCAAGGTAGTCTTGAAATAGACTCCACCAAAACTTCTACAGTCGTGTTTATCTTGATCCTCATGTTCAACCTGTACTTACACAAGAGTCGATCTACAAGATTTCTGACGTGACGGCAGTCCTTTTTACTAGGTGTTTTTAAGCAACAGTAAGAAAACTTCTCATACAGATGGAGGAATAATCTGCCTTCATTCCTGCCACCTGCTTTCCATTTCCCTGTGTGCAATCAAAAGAAAGAGACATGATGGCTGTTCTTGGCCAGAGGAGAAATCCCAGTTATTTAGCAATCTTCTGCTGGGATTCACTGGCAACTTACTGACTGGCTGGGGCACCAACGGGAAACAAAGCAAGGCATGCGAAGGACGTACAGCACAGCGAGGAAGAAAAAGGGCTGTATCCCAACACTTAGAACTGTATGGCTATTACACATTAGGCTGGAAAAATGTCTAATCTAAAAGGAGCACAGCAGCCTGTTCTGTATGAATTCTGGTGGAAAAGCCTGATGGTGAAAGAAGAGCTCTGTGCATGTTTAATTTGTTCCTGCAAAAATGGCACCGCAGTATATCCCTGTTTGCCTTATAAAAGCCCAATTTAACACTTTACTTTCTTTATGCAAAATTCTCCTAAAAATCTTTAATCTTGCTTGTCTCAATATGCTCTGCATGGGCTAATTTGAGAGGCTGTTAAATAAACCAGAAGGCACAGGATTGTTTGGCTCAGTGACTGACTTCGGGACCGTGGGTTTAAATTCACTGACTAAAAAAATGATGCTGATTACCAGGCTATAAAAGGTGCAAAATGAAGTACGTTTAGTGTGCCTGCTCAGGGGGAAGGGGAGGTGCAAAAGCTCTTGAATACCAATCAGGGAAACCAACACACAAAACAAGGGGAGGATAAAACTTCTGGAAAATGGAGTGTTAATAGCAGGAAAAAAAAGGAATAAAATTTTTATAGCTGAGTCTCTACAGCAAACAAATGGTGACGGTGGTGGGAGCTCTCCTCTGAGAAGACCAAGCTGAAATGCCTGCATGAAGAGTGTGCACCCCTGCTTCTCCCTTGGCTTTTATATTACAGATACTAAAAGGGAAATCTTTGCTAGCTGCATGCCACCACCTCTCCCATTAGAGAGGAAATGGAAAATACGCTTGCACCCACAGCAGCCTCCCACTTCTCAGGGCAGCTTCCCTCTGTCCCTCCGGTTTGCCACCAGCCAGCACTTGGAGGAGGAGGAGGAGGAGGAGGAAGAGAAGGAGGAGGAGGAGCAATCAGCAAATGAAGGCTACTCGTCTGCAGGTTGATGCCTTCATCTCTAACTCTAGAGATGCTGTTGCCGTCGATATAGGACAGACAAGAACTTGGCCTATGTTAACCAGTCCTGGTTGCTGGCTGGAAGATAAATTTTTGCAAGTAGAAAGAACAAGAGAAGTTTAATATAAAAACTACTGTGATGCTGAGGGCAAATACTAAGGGAGCTTTTTTTTTTTGGTCTCCTTTTTCTCATCATTAGACAGAGACTCTAGGGCTTAGACAGGCAGCCCACTATTAAGGTTCATGAGTCATGCGCTGTTGGAAACAGAGAGCACAGGTGGAAAGAAAGGGAGAGTTTGCCTTAGGGTTTGCAAAATAGGTACAGCTAAAAGATACCGAATGACTTGAGTTTTGGGTTTAAATCCTTCTTTTCCTCATCTCTCTCCAGAAAGCAAAGGCAACCAGATCAGGTGTGAAGGATGAATAAGCAGCAGGGGAATGTATGAATTTGGCATGAAACTGCTGTATATGGAGAATAACCTGAGAGTTTTGGTGTCCTAGATGAAAGCCTCCAATACAGTTGATCTTTCAGTCCCTTTAAGCAGAGGAAATGGTACAGTATACCAGGAACCATGGCCTAAAATGGGGCAGGGGCAGCAACATTTGGTGCTAGAAACTCTATTACGTAAACAATTGCTTGATTTCATTTGGATGCTGGAGACCCCAGGACCTGTGACATCTTTGAGAGGGGTGGGAAGGAGCAGGAGTCACAGCATCCGCACATCTCCACACCTCTATTTCTTCTTATACTCCTTGTCCAATATGAAGACTGACAGCAGGGCACATGTACATCCTATAGCAGGGGCTTCATGCTGGCTGAGCTTCCAGAGCTCCTGAAACACAGCAGATAGCAGGAAATTCTGGTTTTGGAGCTGGTTTGGCATGGCTTTGTGCCAACACCATCTTGTTTCATTTTCTGTCCTTTCATTTTATTTATTTCAATTTTATTTTGGCTAACAAAAGCATGAAAACCAGGAGGTGTCCATTCTGTTGCTGTGTTAGCGAAGAGCAGTGATTCAACGGTAGTTAAAGACACATACATTGAGTACGAGCTCTCAGCACAGTAAGGGTAATGCATTGCTCCAGCAATGACCATCACAACTTGCGTCTCACAGGTTCTGGGTGGAGGAACTGGGCTAGCTGGCACAAGCCAAAACCAAAGACACGAAGCCGAAGTCATGTTGACGAACATCTGCTCACTTTACTAGATCCAGACAGGACCAGAGCACCTGAGCAGCTCAGATACATGACAGGTCTTCATTTTACATTGATCCTTTTCTTACTGTTAGGAGAACTGAGGCCTAGAAAGACCTACTGAATTCAATGACTCCTATATTCAGTATGGCAGCAAACAGTTCAGATTCCCTGCTGTCCAGGACAGCCGACTTGTGGCTACTTACATGGCCAAAGACAAAAAATTACTGCAGAAGAAGTGGCTGAGAGGTGCCCCCGTGGATGGTACCAGGGCTCTGGAGGCACACGGATGATGCTCTGAGACACTCTGACCTACAGATCAGCACCACTACAGCAACATTAAGATCAGCACCTCTCATAGATGGGCTGAACGCGGTTTTTATGTCTGTCCTGTGGCTCTGCAGAGCCGAGGCAGCCACAGATTCAACTAGCTCTCTTGAACATCAGTACCAGACTAGGTGCCAGGAGAAGGTCTGAAAACAGCTGAGAGATTCACAGAATCACAGAGTGGTTGAGGTTGGAAGAGACTTCTGGAGGTCATCTGGTCCAACCACCCTGCTCAAGCAGGGCCACCTAGAGCAGGTTGCCCAGGACCACATCCAGGCGGCTTTTGAGTATCTCCAAGGAGGGAGACTCCACAACCTCCCTGGGCACCCTGTGCCGGTGCTCAATCACCCTCACAGTGAAAAAGTGTTTCCTGGTGTTCAGAGGGAGCCTCCTGTGTTTCAGCGTGTGCCCATTGCCTCTTGTCACTGGGCACCACTGTAAAGAGCGTGGCTCGTCCTCTTCATTCCACGCATGAGGTATTTGTACACATTGATGAAATCCCCCTGAGCCTTCTCATCTCCAGGCTGAACAATCCCAGCTCTCTCAGCCTTTCCTCATAAGAGAGATGCTCCAATCCCTTCAGCATCCTAGTTGCCCTTCGCTGGACTCTCTCCAGTATGTCCATGTGTCTCTGGTACTGGGAAGCCCAGAGCTGAACGCAGAGGAAGTCACTACAGAACTCACATCTCCAGACCCAACCTGGACACTGTCGCTCCCTCACATGAAATGTCTGCTGACCGGTTTTGCTGTGAGCAGGTGCCAATGTGCGGATGATTTTTCAATATATTATTACCTCTTCGTATAATCAATAAAAATTTAAATGAGAAGACCTTGGCTAATTCTTTAAATTCTATTATACCCAGACACGAATATTTACAACCTTGTAAAATTAAGCATTTTAGGACACAACCACAGCATAATAGCATTTGCAAGATGCTTTCTATTTTTTTTGTTGATGTGATTTGTGTGTTTTTAAATACTCCGCTTGCAGTTTTCTGTATCTTACCATGAATTTCACAAATAGCGTGCATGCTGCCCCAGTTGTACATCCTTCCTTGCTGCATTACAGCCAGTTCTGCCTGGTTCACAGCACTGCTTTGAACTGTAAGCATTATAATCCCCGCTAACAAAATCATTCTCTACCATATTAATCTATTTCGTAATTATAAAAGGAAGTCTCAAAACTGCCACACGCATGTTGCTTACTAATCCAGAACTAATGTGACCAATATGAAACTCTGACTTTATATATCCACATACTATCATTGGAAGAGTAGCACTGTGCATGTAGTGGAGGTTTTCATACTGTACGGGAAAAAAAATATGTAAATGTAACAATCAACTCCAATGTAACAACTAAAATAACTTTTAATTGTTTTCCCTTCACTTATATTTTCTGCTTGGCTGACTCTGCTTATGGCTCCTGGAAAGGCCAACTCATCAGTTTTTGTTGTTAATCAAGAACAGTAATTGTGTAAGTTATAAAGACACAAGATGATTCTTTGCTGAATAGGATAACAACTTCCAGAAATGCAAAGTAGTTTTTTTCATGTTTTTTGATTAGCAATTTTTAAGACTGCTATCTGAGTAAACAAGGTCCCCGAGAGGCTCTGGGAATCCAGACTTGAGGAAGGGTTCCTGGTGCGGCGGACGCTGTTTCAGAAGAAGGGCTCTCATGGAGCACCACCAGCTCGGGGCACCGTGGTTACTCCAGCTCTGCCTTTGTTCAGGATCAGCAAACACCCTGCAACCAGGCAAAATGGTGGGAGAATGTCCTGCCTACCCTTGATACCATGATAAGTATCATGACAAGCACCATGAGAGTAGCGTAGACACCCCTTGGAAGGTGTTGCTGGTTCTTGGATGCTGGGGCAGGAAGCAGGGGCACATCACAAGTCCAGCTGACTTGAAACATTAATTCTCAGCTCGTTCTCCAGTGTGTGGCCCACAGCCCACCCGGTCACCCTCCTCAGGCTCGGTGCCAGGGCCAGCTCTGCCAGCCCGCCCGGTGTGCTTCGCCCTCCCTACAAAAGAATGCTTGGGTGGCAGGATGTGCCACAACACTGGGACCAACTGCTGGGGCGTAGGAAGGGGACATCTTTACGAGGAGATTTGCACCGAAGTGTTCGACTTTCCGTGGAAACGGGTGAGGAGCTGCCTCGCAGCCCACCGCTGCACCAGCTGCTTCCTGCAGCCTTGCAACGGCTCATGGCCACCCTCGTTTGAAGGGCAGGCAGGCTGCTTTCTGGTTTGGTGGGGCAAGAGGCTTCTTCAGCCCCTCGGCAGAATGAGACGAAGATGATGATGAAGAAACCCTGACGTTAGTGACAGTGTGCACTTTGCCTGCCATGACCCCTCTCCTCCAGGCTCCATCCCTGTAAGCTGCTCCATCCCCACTGTCTTTCCACCTGGTGTGGAAGCATTTGCATGTTTGCAGGTTTTTCTTGTCCAGGTGGGGCAGAAAAGGGCCCCAAAGAGGAGAAGGCTGGGAGCAGCATGAAGAGGGAAGAGAGGCTGGTGATGGAGAGGAGAGGAGGAAGCACCCTACCGTGGTGCCAGGAGCTGGGCTGTGGTGCAGCCGAGGAGAGACGAGACCAAGCTGGGACATGGGCAAAGTCTGACTGCTGAAATGACACCTTATTGTGCCAATTTGCGCTTAAAGCCTTCCTATTGTGAGTTTGATCTGCAGCAGTAATCACACCATACTTTTGCAACACACGTTGTCGAGGAAATGAAATGCAAAAATCAGTGGCTGATCACAAGACAACCAGCATTTGACAAGGAACAGCTAAGAGAAAACTCTGGAGGAGCTTTGGGCAGGGTAATCCCTGCTACACAAAAAAACAAAGCCATTTTCTAATAAGAATTGGGAATATTCAACACAAGAGCCTACTTTGTGGTTTAACCCAGCAGGCAGCCAAACACCACACAGCTGCCCGCTTATTCCCCACCATCGCCAGTGGGATGGGGGAGAGAATCGAAAAAAAAATACAGTTTAATGGAACAGAAAAGGAAGGGAAAATAATAATAATAATAAAAGAATACACAAATAAGTAAATGCACAATGCAATTGCTCACCACCCGCTGACTGATGCCCAGCCAGTCCCCAAGCAGCGGCCCCCCAGCCAACTCCCCCAGTTTATACACAGAGCATGACGGCATGTAGTATGGGATACCCCATTGGCCAGTTGGGCTAGCTGTCCTGGCTGTGCTCCCTCCCAGCTTCTTGTGCACCTGGCAGAGCATGGGAAGCTGAAAAGTCCTTGACTTGTGTAAGCCCTACTTAACAACAACTAAAACATCAGTGTGTTATCCACATTCTTCTCATACTAAATCCAAAACACAGCACTATACCAGCTACTAGGAAGAAAATTAGCTCTATCCCAGCCAAAACCAGGACACCTACAAATTGCTGAAAGAACTGGAATGGGACAGTCTACCTCACTCTAAATATCAGGTCTGATTTCAATTTCATTACTGGCTGTGATTTTAATCTCTAACCAGAAAACTTTGAGGGAGGAGATGGCTGTATTTTTTTTTAATACAGCTAGTTAAGTACCACTGTATCCTGAAATCCTTTTGTTGTATATCTACTGAGTTATGAAATGGATTTAAGTGGATGAACTCTGGTGCAGCCTGCTCAGCAATGCATGAAGAGAAGAGTTGGAGGTGTAAAAAATGTCAAATAGCTTTCTCATATGTATTAAACTATTAATAAAGATAAAATGATCTTTATGTTTTCAGTTTATAATGTCTCATTTATGAAAGTAAGAAGCGGCATTGATTCACGATTCATTGGTTTCACTGCTTTCTGTCATTACTGGGAACATGTCAAGAATCGCTCCCAGAGCAGGCGCTAAGCTGAGAGGAAAAGGTAGCAAATGGAAGAGAAAAGTTCCTCTTTTTTGAAGCCAGAGCATTGCTTCTGTGGGGGTCTCCTCCCTGCTCTGCAGGTGACCCAGCGCACAGGACATTGGGTCCAGGGTGAGGAGAGGGAACACTACTTGATGGAAATTCCCAGAGCCAAAGTGAAGAGAAGGTTGTGCTGTTCCTGGGGCTGGGTTGCACCCTGGCCCTAATGGCATTTGTGCACTTTGGAAACAGTGTTGAACGAGCTTATTAAACATGGAAGACATTATGATAGTTTCTTCATATTCATTTCTAACTTGTAATTAATTAAGGTATCCTGAACTATCAGATCAATGGGAACCAGGATGCCAAAATTTTCTACCCCAGGTCTCATCCCATCCACAAGCATCCTGACGAGTGGTCTGATTTCTGCAAATCTGAGCACTTGGAATAACTCATGGAGTAAAGTTTCATTAAGGCAACCAATAACACCAAGCACAAACCCTGTGTGCCATTTGAATCCAAAATAGAAGCCTAAATTTAGGAAAGTCTGAGGACCCAGCCCAGAATGCCAGGCACAGACCAAACCCATCCCCGAAGAAAGTGTGCAAACCCTCTCATCTGGCTTTGCTCTTGACGCAGCTGCAAGTACCAGGGGGGCAGGAGGAACTGTGGGCTGGTCCATGGTGCCTATCAGAGGCCCACCTCCACAAGCCCAGGGGAGCACAGGGGCACAAAAGCAGTTGGGAACACAAATGAGGGACTCAGAGGAAGGGAAACCCTGTCCAGGGCCCTCCCAGGGCTGTTCCAGGAAAGACTCAGGGACCCAGGGGCAGCAATTGGGCAGACAGAGTCTGTGCCTGGCTGCTGAGGGATGTATATATATTCCCAGTGGTGGACCTCTGTCCTACTTGGCAAGAGAAGGAGCAGGATGAGGCCACTGGTACCTTCTGTGTTCATGTGTGCAGTCTGTGTGTCTGTGTCGATCTGTGTGGCCGGCCGTTCACACGTATATATGTGGTGCATATGCATGTGTATGTGTGTGCCTGTTGGGAGCACGTGCTCAGCAGTGCTGCTGGCTGGACCCAGACCTCACCTGGACAGCCGGATCCAGCACCTAACACCACCCTCCTTCACTGCCTGCTAACTTGTGAGTCACTGAAACAGTGCTTCATATCCAAAATGTGTGGCCCCCTCCACAGCAACACTTGCCTCGAATATGAAGCTGTGCAAAATATGGATCTGCACCATTTGCCTTGCCTGACATTAAAGCCACACCGTGGACAATTTTTCTACTGCTGGCAGCAAGTTGGACCAGTTCAAACACAGGCAGCTCTTTGGGGCATAAATACTTGTTTTTCCTAGGGGTGTACATCAGCCCACACAGATACTGTGCCCTTTTTCCAGAGCTGCAAATGGCTGAGCAAAACTTTCCAACAAGAAGTGGAGGAATGAGGATCGCTCTGCCCAGCACAGGTGAGCTCTGTCCCATTCTGCCACACTCTGATGGAGCAAGGCGCGAGGTCGCAGAGTATCCTCCTGCCACAGCACCCAGGGCTGTGGCACAGGCACGCTGCTCTGTTCTCCCTCACTGCAGGATTTAAAGCATTTGATCTTAAAATATTCATCTGTCCCTCTATTTGGCAGACCCTGGGTTTCTGTCCCTCATGCAGTGATTTTCAAAGGTTTGTTTGAAAGGCAGTGCTCCTCAGAAATACCTGACCTACATTTGTATTAGATGCAGTAAATACGCTGAGGTACATGTCTAGGAATGCATCCGTGCTGCGAGGCGAGGCAGTCGTCGTCCTCACTTCACATTGAGGAAAGAAAGATCCCAGACGTGGCCAAGTCCGCAAGGAACACCGTCTGAGGAGTGAAGACTTCAGATCATGCTTTCCAGGTCCTACATTAATGTTGAAATTACCTCGTCCTCATGTGCTGCGTGGTGCTGGCAGCTCTGCCTCTGCCTGCTGTACAGAACTGCAAATAATTACGGAGTTAAACCTATTCACATATTTTAACTTTAACTTATTAACCAAGTTAAATTAATTATAGAGTTAAAACAACAAATGCTGTCGGTGACTGTTGCTAGATAGAGGTAGAGGTGGCCAAGTTAATTTTCTAACCTGCCTTGTCGGTGCAGAAAAGTTGCAAAAATTCAGCGTTTGTATTTGAAACACTTCCACTGTTTCAATGGATTTTACTCCTGTACATGCATGTCTTGCAGATGAAAGGGAGCTGCGGCAGAGCAAACATCTGGCACGTCCAAAATGAAACTCCCCATAGGGCTGGGAAAAAGGGTCATCAATTCACCCTGTTAATCTCGGGTCTAACCTGGGAGGTCTGACATCCCACTGGACAGAGGGCAGTAGCTGCTCACTGAAACCTCTCCCACTGCATAACACGAATGGTTTATTTTCAGACTATCAAATCTATTTAACAGGGAGGTGAAATGTGCAATTAGTATCATAGAAATGAGCTTCAGTTCATGATACATCTTAATTAGCTATGTAATTTTATTTGTGCTCCATTTGTAAAGTCCAGTCTTGTAATTACTGCTTGAATGTTGATTGAAGGTTTTTTTTTAGCCTTGAAGCATAAAGGAAAGAGAAATGTTTAGCAAATGGTGAGGGAAGTTGCCTCAGGTTAAATAAGGTTTCAGCAGATACACGCTCCTCCATTTCTTGAATGGCTGTGGATTACATGTTGGATTTTGGGCCTCAAATCTAAAAGTCAAACAAACTGAAAATCATGACTAGTTCAAACAGCCACAGAGGTGGGACCTCTTCACATTTCATCATTTCTGGTGGGAGCTATTCACATTTCACCTCAGGGAGAAGGGAGGCTACAGACACCAGCTTTGATTTGTCCTGTACCAGTCCTGCTTACTGGGGTCAGGATTATTGTTTGCAGGAAAATCTGTTTTCCAAGATGGGAAATAAACTCTTGTTTATCCACAATCCTTCAGGAAGCACGATGTGTGAAACAATGCTCTTTGGCAAGGAAAGGTCTCCTTTCCAGATGCATTTGTTTCTCTAACATTTCTGCTTATTCAGAATAATCATCCATTGCTGAACAACTGGTAAATGAACCACTTTTGCTAGAGCATCCCCACAGGTGATCATGGCTTTTTTTGACTGGATTTGGTAGCAGCAACATGCCATCCTCAGCAGACCTGAGACACCCTTAAAATGAGATCCCCAAATGCCCCTGATAGGACCTATGTGACAGCGCAGGGTGCTGCGGAGTGTGTTTTGCAAAGGGTGAGCAGAGGCAAGCCCCAGGGCAAATACCAAACCCTGGGAAAAATACTGTATTTCAAAGTAGAGGAGGAAGGGTCATACCTCCAGGGGAAGCAGGTACCAATACCACTGGCAGATCAAGCAAAATCGCTGTTTCACAAGAAGTACCCAAAAGCAGCGCTCACCTCACTCCCTACAATCCAGCTACCCGTTAGCTTAGAGAGAAGTGAAGAAGCTTCATAGACACAAGTTTGAGGAATCATTGGTATTTGACAGGCTAAAAAACTTGCAGTTGTTGGTAAGTCGTAGAGAACTGGTACATTATAATTCAGTAGCCTGTTTTTAAAGGAAAAAAGTCATTGAAGGAAGTCAGTGTGTTACCTCGGGGCTTATTCCCCAGCTTTGCAAGGCATGTGTCACGTTGCTGCTTTTATTCGGAGAGGCATTTCATTAGACTGTAGAAAATGCTTTCATTTAAAAGAGCTGCCTTGCAAAATTAGTGAGCATGTAAAGCCTTCTAAAACTACTCATGGTTACTTAATAGCTAATTAATAATTAACTAATAGTTTGTAATTAATTACAATAAGCACAACAATTCCTAGTTCTCCTGTGATGCAGAAGGGCCAGACTGGACCAGGCAATGACTGCAAAACCAGCACCAAATCGTGATGCCTCTGATCAAACTCCCCAATTCTCCACTTGACCTGCAAATGCCCCTCTCCTAGACTGCAACCATGTCCTGGAAATGCAGCAGAAAATTGCTGGGGATGGGAGCTCCAAGAGCTTCAAACTGGTCAGATGCATGGTGAGGAGCAGGATGACTGCCAGAAAAATAATTCCCATTACGGTGAGTTTTCGTGCTGTCCGTATTGGCTGGATATACTCTAGCAAAGCTGACCTTTTTCCAGGAGTGCAGTCACTGTAACCAAGGCTCCTCAGTCATGCCTGGCATTCATCGGAGACAAGGAACTTGGTGGTTCCTCATAGAAAGGATTGGAGAACAGTCCTCTGACCTTCCTGAAAAGAAGAGACCACCATGTGGACAACGGTGCCGGCACCTTGGAGGGTCTGTTTCACTCTACTCCAGAGTCAGAGGCAACCCAGCGAAGGTGGGGTCCAGAAGAGTCAGGCTATGGAACCACCCCATCAAAGCAGCCAAAATGGTGCTGCAGAAAGTAGGAGATGGGCGATTCCTCCCCCACGTCCCACCAGACATTTTTGGGCATAGGCTGGGAGGATGGTGACATGGGTCAGAAACCACAGGAGCTCAGGAATATTCATGGATGGTTAGCTGCAACATCCCTGTCCCAGGCGATGCTGCTTCGGATCAGTTATTCTTTTCCATGCATTTAGTAATGAAGGGGTGAAGCTGCCTGTGATGGCCCAGCCTGAGAGCACAGAGACACTGTCCGCGCTACTGGGGAAGCAACTGAAGGGAACAGCTCTCTATACGGAGGGACAAGCAATGTATTTGCTCCTGCTGTCAGAAGAGCGGAGCCCTGAGCACTGAGGATGTCCTGGGGCCAACCCATCCCACAGGACAGGAGCCCACAGCTGGCCAGGGACTCTCTTTGAGCTCCAGCTTAGCTGGGAAGCGCAGGGATGTCCCCGCGATTGCAGAGCTGTGATTTTCCAGGCTCAGACAGGGAGAAGAGCACCCATGAATCACTCCCATTGCCTGTTTCCCTCCATTTCTCTCCTTCTGGCTTTTCCCCTGGAATAATTCCCCATCCCTCTGACCCTGGATCTCCTGCAGAGTCCCCTGCATTACAGAGAGGTCTGGTCTCCTGTTGCTGCATCCCCTGAGCTCTGTGGGGGTGGAATGGGACAGAAAAGTCCTTAGGGGGCTTTGCAGAGCCAACCCAGGGGTGCAAGCCTGAGATATGTACCAAGGTCGAGCCAGGACTTTCCTCTTTGTCCCAGCCGTGCTGGCGGGGGAACGGAAAGGTGTCTGGGTGCTACACCAGCTGCTCAGCGCCCCGGCTTGTTGCTGAGAAAGAAAATCAGCTGCCTTTGATCTGATCTGCCACTAGGCTTGACACGGACCTGTGAGCTGTTTTCATTAGGGGAAGACACCAGCTGCTGAGGCCCTCAGGAGAGTCCCAGAGCTGCAGAGGAGGGAGGGATAAATGAATTGTGTCACTTTGCAGTGGCTTGGAAAGGGATAACAACATATCACAAGCCGCACCTTGGAGATCTTACTGTGCAAACAGGGGAAGAGATGGGAGATGAATAGAGAGAACCATAGTGATGCCAGTGATCGCATTCAAAACCAGAGCTGCCAGCACGTTCCTTGCAGGAGGAACACAACCATAATTGCAATTCCAGAGACAAAGAGCACATAGATCTCTCAATCCAGGAAATTTAGGCAACTTCCATTTAGGGAGGTTTGAATATTTGCTTATTACATATTTCAGGGTCTCCAAATAGATTAAAATATGGAAAATAATCTGAAGAATTTCCTGAATTTTAATGCTTCATCCTGCTGCGGTGTGGACGGGTGCACTGAATGACCAGGCTTCCCCCAGAGCAGAATTTCTAATTTCCATTTAGCTCTATCAGGGAGCAGGAGGAAAATCTCAAACCATATACTGGTAAAGTTTGCAGACACTACAGGTTAGTAGAGTGTCGGGCTTGGTAGATCACGCGAATCTGCAGAGCATGCTGTTTTTACTTGAACAACATATCTTTCACACAATGAAATGCAAGGTCTGGCAGGTGCAAGCATGGAATGATGTCAGATTTGTAGGAAGGAGGCATCCATTTCTGGGAAGGAGTGACAGAGAAAAGGATGTGGTAAGGGTCGAGGTGCAAAACCAACTGACCAAGAGCTTCCAGGGCCCAGCTATGGCTGACAGATCAGGGAAGGACCAGGGAGCAGGGGTGGCAGGATAGACAGGAATGATTACAGCCCTAGAGGTACTGCAGTAAAGCATCTCTGAGTCAGAAAAGATGTAGGCAATCTGGGTATGGCTCAAGGGAAGTCTCCTAGAATAACTCAGGGCCTGGAAACCTTACTTGTATTGAGATACTGAAGAAGGAGCCTTTGGTTGGTCCAAGGGTCAGTTAAAGAGAGGCTTCACCTACCTGGTCTACAGGCGGGAGCTTTGAGCACAAGGCTGCGCTCTGACAGAGGAGAGGTCCTGCACTGAGCAGAGAAAGTCAGAACAGCAGTCAAGAATTGGGTCAGACAAATGCAGAATATAGCATGCAGATTTAAGTTGGGGAGATAAGTGAGCACCGGACCATTTTCCCTTGCAGTAAAATGGGTTTGTCACTGTTGACACCTCTAGATGTAGTTTCAGAAGATAAACTTGGTGCTGGTCTTGGACTTGCTGGGAAAGGCAGATGGTAACAAACCATCTCATATCGGGATACAGGGCAGGTGAGGTTGTGTTCCCTTCTGGCCTCCCCACATCTGGCTCTATGCATTGGCCTTCATCAAGAACGTAATGACCTGTGAAGGTCTGGAGGTAGATGGCATGCAGCATCACCTTTACTCCTGGATCGTAAGTGGCGGAACAGATTTTTCTCTGAATATTGGTTTGCTTTGACTCCTACAGTGCAAAAAGAACGTGGTGGGCAGAAGCGTTTAAAACAGAGGTTGGGAGGGCTGACTAAACTTGCCATGTTGCCCCACTGGAACACCTCAGATGGCTTTGACCGCGGGGAATGGACCTGTGCTGGGAAGGTCCAGGTTCAAAATCCATAGGCTGGAAGAGACTGACCTCCAGCAGCTCCTAGGGAGAGGGCTGGATGTGCACAGACCTCAGACCCCTGGACACCTGTATAATTGCTTTAAACACCTTCTTTGGGTCAATAAATTCCTACCAACTATTTTGTAAAAAGGGGTGTACACAGGTGACAAACTGCTTACAATAGAAATAATGTGAATATTAAGTTAATCAAAGCACTCACATTGGAAGGGATTAAAAGAGGGGAGGGGAAAAAAAACCCAGCTCGTAACAAGCAATCCATGTCACTTTTTTTCCCTCCTGTGTACTCTTGCTCTGTCCCATTTGTCTAGCAGTAATCTACATTTCAAATGATTACATGGGAAGCTGAAGCGGTAGTGACAGGGATAAACGAAGCTTGTTAAACTAATAGCTGCACTAATGCCCAAATATGTGAACTTCCAGAGTCAGGCAGCATCCAAGGCTGCCGGAGCTGTCAGCCCCACTCCCCCTGGGCTCGTCCGCCAGCCGCTGAATGGCCCTGTCGAGTAAATTCATCCGGGGCCCAATTAAATAGGCAGAAATGAACTAGAGCCGTCAACCAGGGAGAGGGAGCGAGAGAGGGAGGAAGAAAGAGAGGAGAATTAAAAAAAAAAAAGGGGTGGGGGGAGGGGAGAGATATTCCTCACAAAGTCAAGGAAGCTCCGGCACAGTGAAGTCATTCTGTCAGAAAATGGCCATTTAATGCTTTGCCGAGTCCACGACAGATAAGTCATCTGAGGAAGCTTTAGCGGAGTCCCAGGGCATTTCATTTATTAATTATCAGCTTCAAGCGGGGATTGCAGCCTCTCCCTCTTTCCCATCCCTTTTTCTCCGCTGAGCGCTGTCAGCGCCTTGCCTCCTCCCTGTCAAGAGGGAGGGCGGCCGTGCGGCAGCGGGCAGGTTGGGCACACGGCGGCAGAGATGGCAGCTCTAACCCGGCCAGGCTCAGTGCCGGGAGGGAACAGGCCTCCCTGGTGGTCTTCCTGGTGCCTTCTCCACAGCCAGGGTTCTTCCTTTGTCCTGCCCTCCACACAGACGTCACCAGGCACATCTCAACGAAAACCCAGCATTGCTTTTGATGAAGCTGCCACTTCCCCCAGCCCCAGTCCCTACTATGGTATTAGTTCTTGCTAAGCACCAGACTGGTGAAAACCAAAGGCTGTTTTGCAGCACAGCTGCGTTCACGTCACAGAGCACTTGCCCCATCTCTCCTTTGGCCCCACTCTTACAATAATTTCTAAAAGTAACAGAGTAGTTATTTTTTGGGGGGAGACACGACACAATGTTCTGATTACCTGAAGTAATGCAAGAGCTCTCCCCCAGCCCAGCAGAGTGATGTTTTCCTAGCAAGAGGGTGGGAAAATGTGTTGCAGTTCAGAGTGTTCATACACGGTGAGATACGGGAAGGGTGTGCACCCCAGCGGGTGGTGCTGGAGAGGTGCTGGCAGCCCACTTGGGCTGTGTCTCACCCGTGCTAACTGCTGTACTGGTCCGTGAGCCGTCAGGGCTGCAGGGGTTGTGGCAGGGGCACAGTGACCGTTCAGCCGTGTGGAGGATTGTGGCTCGGTGTTCAGTTTGGTCCCGGCTCTGCTTCGTTCATCAGTTCCCCTCATCTGGGGATGACCTCCATAGCACTAGCATTTTTCCTCACTTCTGCCAGGTCTCCCTGGTCCTGCAGACACAAGCAGGGAGCATCATCCAGCTGTGGGTGGGCGGGCTGAAGCTTTCCCTTCCCTTCCCTTCCCTTCCCTCTTTCCAAAACCTCCTCCATGCAACTGCTGCTCCTCAGGCAGCACAGTTTTTCTGTTTGCCTTCCCGGCTACTGCAGTGCATTTTTCCTCTGAGTGGCTCCAGTTACCGCCAAGCATCGTGTAAGCTCCTTCCAAAGCAGAGGGTGGTATCATTGGTAAACTACAGGTTGCTCTGGCTATCACGGTATTCATTTATCTGGCTGTTCTCTGTGCCTCACAGACACCTTCAGAGCTAAGTCTCTGAAATATATAAAGCCAGTTGCGTATTTTACTGCCTGCCATGCTACTGTATGTGCTCCAGGGCCCTGTGGAAGAAACAAATTGGTCTGACAGTTTACTCTTGCTTCTGGCTTTCTGCCTGTAACTTGTAATAGCACATCTCCTCTGAATTTCATGGCCAGTTTTCTGAACGTTTTGTGAGAGATGTTGTCAAATACTCCTTGAAAGCCTAGAGAAATAGTACCAACTCATTATTCTTTCCACTGCAATGTTAATGAGATTTCTCCATTCTTCAGGAATTCTGAAATTCCTCTGCATTTCCTCATCGTGTCTCCTATAGTCTATGTATTTGGCCCTCCAGCTTGAAATGGCCAAAGCTTTCTCTGCAGAACTTGCCCTGGTGTGTACCTCCCAGTAGTGCCCTTAATTAGAGGTCCCATTTGCTCTGCTCTGGTCTACTGATGCAGCAGCCAGTGCTAACAGGCATCAGTGCAATGGCGCTGGCACAGCTCAGCTGCTGTCAGGTCCACCAGAAATCTAGGTGTGTTGTCCACACTGGGAACCCACCTGCTGCCTCACCGCCGTGCATGGCAGAACACCATATCCCACGGTGTAGTAATATATAAGTGACAGCATGATGTTTTGGCATAGTGGCAGCATTTGTTGCCAGAGCACCGCATTCCCTTGCTGGGGAACATTCAGGACTCACTGCAGCACCCAGCACCCGGAGAATAGCTAAACGAATAATTAAAAGAGAAGCTCTGTTTGCACTAAAATGTCACTGTGTTTTTTTTCACAGGGCAAAAATTTTTCTTATCAAAAATCTATTCACTAAAATGCTAATGATAGTCAGTGATTAGAAACTGCTGCTCAAGTTTTGAAAGTTCCCAGTGGGTTTCGTAGACATGGCGTGTAGCTTGTCAGTTCAAGAAAAGCTTTCAACAAATCAAACTTCAGAGTAGGCATTTTTAAAAAATATTTCATTTCTTTAATGCTTCACTGTGCTAAAGCCAATAGGGACTTTTGAGTTAAGTGACAAAGACCATATTACTAGTTGCAAAATCAGTGCTGATAGGAGTCTCTCATGGCAAGATGTTCTCAGATAGGCATAGAGGAACTGCTCGCAAATGTGTGTAAGGCTTATCTTAATTAAAAAGAATAATTGTTTTATTAAAATGAATTATGAACTTACTTTTATTTATTAGTGTGGGAGAAGTTCTCTGCCAACCAGATGAAGGTGTTCCAACAAGAAACACAGACCTTTGAGAAACACAGGGCTCAGCTTCCTCCAACTCTAGTAGGAGTCAAGCAAACAAATTTGGTTGCAGGCAACACCGTATTAAACCTTAATGCCAGCACCTGACATTCAGGGTAGAAGTGTTCAGGTCTGGCTGTGGAGCCTTTGGAGATTTCCAAAGCACTATCCTGCTGCTGCTGCAGGTTTAGAGAAGAATATACGACATTGCCGGTAAATGTGTGGTTGGGATCCCCAGCACACACTCTCTCATGGGGTGCCCCGTTGCCCCAAGAGGAGCACTCCTCCAGCCTGTCACAGGTTCTGGTTTACGGTCCCTCTTCTGGAAGAAACAGGTTTAAGTGTGTAGCCCAATTTTCATGGAAAAGTCGCAGTTAGGTGAGGTGGTTCCCCACATACCTTGGGAACTTTGGAGCCCCAAGTTATTGTTTTCCAGTGGAACTGGCGCCCAGCTAAAACCACCACCCGACGGCTTCTGTCAAGTAAGACGTGTGCAAAGTGGATGAACATGTTTGTGTCCTATGGCAGGACCATCTGATGCCCCACTGAATGAAGTCTGTTGAGCAATGTCAACAGCTGAACCAAAGAAGCTCTGCGTGTGCACATTTGCTTTTCAGTGTGGTTGCACAGAGCTGCAAAGGACTGGTCCCCAGATTAAGCACTCCAGCTTTATAAGTCCAGCCCTCATGAGAAGACTAGTATGACCAAGATAGTCCCCTTCGTTGCTTGCCAAAGAAAGGCAGGAAGCACCACGCATACATTTAAATCTGATCAGAGGACAGGAGCTCCTAGACCAACGAACTGCTGGGGGAGGTGAGTGGTGGTCAGCTGGTGAAGAGCAGGAGAACGTCTCCCGGGTGCACCACAAGTCCCCCTTTCTGCACAGGGCTTGCAGATTAGGGGACATTGGCTGGCTCTTGGCAGAGCTCTAAGTATGGAAATGAAGTAAATTAACTGTTTTGATGCCTTTTAAGTTTCTCAAGTCTGCTCCAGCTCCTTCACTGAATTAAGCAAGGGAGAGGTTTAAAATCATGGGGGAAAAAAGGGCAAGCGGTTACTCTGCTGATTAAGGAGGAACAAACGCAACATATTTTGTAAGAAACGGATTATATTGTTTATTAAATGTCCCAGACTTTGTTCAAGTACAGACCATCGTAGAAATAAGACAATGAGCAGGGAGGTGTGAGTAGAAGGCTTTCTTTGCCATTGTAAAGCAGTAACGAGAAGCAGCAGAGAAGTTAGGTGATAATGTGTCTGGAGGTATATGTATACATGTGTACGTACACATCTCCGCAGGCTGCAGAGGTCCATCGCTCTCCAGGATTGCCCCGGAAGACATGTCCTCACCCCAAAGTCTGAACCTCCACCCTCCTGCTGGCCCCAGAATGGCCAGGTCTTCGTCCACCCAGCAGCACCCTGCCCCTCCCCGGCTCCCGGCTCCCTGCATGCCCCTGCAGTGTCCATCTCTCTTCCAGGGCGGACAAGCGTTCCCCTGGTGCCAGGCTTTACACCGCACTGTAAACAGCTTGCCTGATGTCTGAGTGGGAGGACAATCTATCACTTTTAGTGTCTTGCCTGTCCCTGGGGACGGGGGAGGAAAGGAGGAGCGTCAGGATGAGACCCTTCCCGTGCAGACACTTTGACTGAATGGTTGATGGCCCTTAAAGAAAAGGAAAATAAATAAATAAATAGACGGAAAGCTTTTCCCTGCCATCCTTACCCTGAAAGTGTCCTTACGAGATAAGATGCCCTCTGAAATTCATAATCCTGGCTGAGAGCAAAAGAAATGTCCAAAATCATGAGGAAGGAGTGATGTGTAACCACAGGCAGGGTGAAGGGGAGCTGTTGCCTCCTCTGCATCCCTGCAGAGCTGGCTGGCTGGATCACTGTTTGCATCTGCCCATCACTGCTCTGCAACAGCATGGTCCTACCAACCCCGCCGGAGCCTCCGCACACCATCCCCAGAGAAACAGAGGAAAAATGTAAGATAACAACACTTGAAATGAAATCAAGGGAGGAAAAGAGGGACAGACTGGCTACAGCCAGTGGTCTGTCCAATCCAATATCCTCCGGGAACGGTCAGCAAAGGGGCTTTCCAACACTGGAACGGATTTTCTGGGTTAGTCAAAAGCCTTAGCTCTAAAACTGCCTAGCTTTAGCTCAAACAAATTAAAGATGCAACATGAAGTAAAAAATAATAATAATGATGTAAATTTTTTTTGTAAATATTAGAATGCTTAATAAAAAAATTGCTTGTTTCTGCAGGAAGAACTGTAGAATACTTTATCAATAAGGCTTAAATGAATCTGTCTGCCATTGTGAAGTAACTTTTTTTTATCATTTGATACGGAGCCTATAAAAGCTCTTCAAAAATTTAAAACTGAAACTAAAACAGAAAGGCTAAAATTAGGCAGAAGTCTTTCCTTTGCTTAGTTTCTCATAGATGGAGAACTGGTTTTGCAGACCATTCCATAGCTTCTGGGCAATCCGCTTTAAAATAAAGCCAAAGCCTGACATTTCATAAGGATTTGGGATACAGAGTTTTACTGTTTTGCTGGGGAAGCCGATCCATACGTATGGACATTAAAAGTGCCAAAACAGGGAAGCAAACAGCTGTGCGTGAATGTCACCTGGGCTGAACTTCAACATAGCACCTTGCTTAATCTGCTTCTAATTTTCAGAAAAGAAATAACAGAGATCACCCAACCCTGCAACAAGGCATTCACACAGCGGAAGCACGAGCGCACCCTCACTGATCTGAGGAAGGACGGTGAAAATTTGGGCCAACAGGCAGGATCGCATCTTGTGTCAGGAGATGGGTAACGTGCCACAGCTGCATCACATTGGTCCCACTGCAGGTTTGCTGATGAGGAGGGACTTGGACTCCGGACACCCCGGGTTCAAGACATCTTAGGAGGTGGCTACTCCCTCCTGTGCACATGAACTGGAGGATGGATGGAGGTTTCGCCCCTGCCCTGGCCAGGAGCCGCCAGTGACCGGGAAAGCTCAGCACAGCCGATGCCGGCAGAGGATTGGTCTGTGTCTGCCATTTCAATACTCGCCAGCCCACTGCTGCGTCCATCCCCTAACTTCCCAGCACAGATCTTTTTCCTGTGCTGTCGAAACTGGCAAATTTAAGCAAATGCCAATAATTCCATTTCGTCCCTAAATTTCTTTTGTCATCATCATTGAACTTGGCTTACTAATGATTTCTTAGAGTTTCAGCTTGAATGGGCATCCATAGATTTTCCTTCTTTTTGGGTTAAACCTGGAGTTATCATCAGGCATGTTTCTGTCAGCTCTTAACTGTTCCTTTTGCTTGCCTGCAGCCAAGCTGCTGCATAAATCTGAGGATGCAGAAGGGATTCAGTGGGGAAGGGAAAGGGCTTTATATCAAGGCCACATCGTTGCATGCATTATGCTGCAGCACCACAGCACTTCATCAAGTTCTAATTACACTTGGTTGACAAATTCCAGCCCTTTCAGCTGGAGATAGAGTGTCTTTGACTGAGTACATTAGGGCTCGTAATTTTTGATAGTTGGGTTTACCAGTTGTCTGCTTATACTGATTTTTTTCCCCCTACTAAAACCAACTTTTATATAACTGCAAGTCTGGGTTCATTTACTTTATGTACAAGTCCCCTAAGAGGCAGAGAAGTGAATTATATTCTCCCTCTTGGTCTCGTGCAGTTACTAAATTACATTTTTAGCACCTGAAATTAACGGCTAACTGGAGGTAGGCAAGGGAGAGAGTAAAGTTAATGAATTGACTAAATATGATAGCAGAGGAAAGCAAAGAGCTGTGTTTCTTCTACCTGTTTTTCAAAATTTTACTGAAGCAAGAAACCAGCAATTACACATCAGTCCTGGGGTGTCCGTGAACCAAACGAGCAGAAGCGCCCGCCTCGATGCGCCTGTCACCAAGCAGGTGGCATTTCTTGGGGAAGCAAGACCCCTGGGAGCGGCCAGCCCTCGCGCTGGTGGCAGGGCAGGCTGGGCAGGTGCTGCGCTGCCCGGCAGGGCTGGGGGGAGCGGGGCGGCAGGCG
>NW_009225070.1:0-10951 GCF_000690835.1 Fulmarus glacialis
TGATTCTATGATTCTATGATTCGATGATTAATAATGGTAAGGAGAATGTATTTTTTCAGGATTTTATTTTTGAGAGACCCGGGTGATCTTTTTCATTCAATGATTAGCAACAAAATCTGAAATTGTTTTCAGTCATCCCGTGACTTTTTTTCACCCTTAACGTTGTCAGCAAATAGTCCCACTGAAACCAGTTCAACTATGTGTGGAATAAAGTTATAGACAGTTTATTAGTACAGTTTTTCCTTTTAAAGTGTTACTAGAGAAGTGCACACACATACAGGTTCAAAGTGGTCCATCTAGTAGCACACTCATGTCATTTGAGATGCCCTCGCAAATCCTGCCCAGCCTCCTTCAGCCACTCCTGAAAAGCACAGGTCTCTTATACACCCCATGGCTTACCTATCAACCCCTGTCCTAAGTCACCTCAAGTGACACTGGTTGTCTGTGCTTTGCAAATTATATAGAGCCCCAGCAGTGGGAGACATCCATAGATACAGGTATCTAAATTTAAGCTTCTACACTCAAATGTTTACATTTACAAATAAATGTTAGTTAAATAAACTAAATTCTCGTTATTGCCACTGGAACCTAGGACAGGATTTCTCTCTCTACATTCTTGCCCACAATACTGTTTAATACACCTTAACCATACATCCACATGAAGCTGACACAGGATCTTGGAGAGGTGTGTACCCTTCTGCATTACCCTTTGGGACTTTCAGCATATGATAGAGTGTTTCACATGGCACAGAACTTCCCTGTTGCAACAACTAAACCCGTCAGTCTCATTTTTAACTATGTTTCTTTTGCTTTCCTAATTTTTGCATTTGAATCATAAATTTTGAATTTGAACTGAAAATAAATCCTCATCATCTGCCTTAATTCCACTATGGCTAAGCTCCACCAAACAGTAAAGAATGAAAGAAGGAAAAAAAAAAAAAGGAGGAGGAATCCTTGGCTCCTAACAGTCCTGAAAGAGATAAGCTTGGAAAAAATAAAGCAGCCTTTCAGTCAGTATGTTCTAATAACATTTCTCAACAGTCACTCTTATCTTTCTCTTGCTTGTATTACTTTCCTTGATTCAGAGACAGGTCCTTCCATGGGGAGTGTTGACGTCATTCTCACCACAGGTTTCTTTAGTAATATTGTTCTTTGGCGTTCTGTCTTACCAGTGACATGCAGGCATGCAGCACCAATGGGGGTTTAAGAGAGCAATACATTGTCTATATATAGAGAGAGATTATTCATTCTCTAGATAATACTAAGATCAGACTATATTGCTGCTATATGCTGGAAAGCAGAGAAATGGCCAGCCTGAATGCCCCTCTGTGAGTTTGGGGTTATGCAGAATAAACACAAAAGAAAGCTGTAACGAGTTTAAGCTTCATTAAAAAAAGAATCTATGGAAATTTTTTGTATGTTACATGCCATCACTGGTCAAGTGTTGGAACAATCACATATTGTTGTTATTATTGTGTTAAATTTACCTTCATGCCATTGAAACCCTGTTATGGCACGTTTTGGACCATAAGAAGTAAGGAGGCATTTTGTAGCATGAAACTACCAAAATCTGCTATGAAATGTTACACAGATCAAGGCAGAAGGACAACGGGATATAGTGCAGACAACAGACCTGCTCCTGTGGTGTGGTAAATAAATATACTTTTCTATTTAAGGCTTGCAAAATACACTCTCCTCTCAGATGCTAATGGTAAAGTAAATATTTGAAGGGGAACTTAAGAATTCTTTTTTCCTTATTATCATAGAATCATTTAGGTTGGAAAAGACCCTTAAGATCATCTAGTCCAACTGTTGTACGTGTTTTAGATCAAACTTGCCATGACTTTAGATTAGCCACTTGACAAAGCTAGTTTGTTTTTATTACTTGCTGCAATGTCTGGATATGCTAGCAATTTGTGTAAAGTGAATGATTTAATGTATTTACTAGGTATGCCTTTGAAAAGACCTATTCCTTACTATCTTTTCAGAATAGGTCTCAACATTTCTGTAGCGCAGGAGACGAGGGAAAGGAGGAAACAGTCAAGAGCGTTGCTTGGATAGCAGATGGCAGCAGTTTAAAATTCACAGAAAAAAAGAATATGTTAATGATAATAATACCAGATGAATTTAACTTCCACCAGCAGTGAGATATTTGTTATAATCTGGTATTTGAAAACTCTGTAGCAGTATGACCAGGTCCTCTTTATATCCAGCTGGGATTGGGGCCGCTCTTTCTGAAATAAATCTGCATATGCCCCAGAGTATGCTTTGGAGCAACAACAGTAAGAGGCAAGTGTTTCTACATGAAGGAAAGCATTAACAATTTATTGACCTTTCTCAACAGAAATTTTTTTCTTGGGCCTAGAAGAAGGTAATCGCTCAAGTTTCTTTCAAAGACTGCAGTCTATGTCTGTCACTTATTTGGACCCTTATTCTTGCACCAGGAAAAGCTGACAAAGTATAAACTTCAAAACTAATTATGGACACCAGAAAATTATCTTATCAAAAAGCAAAGTTCTGTTTCTAAAGAGATATTTTGATACGGGATGTGAAATATCTTCTCTTTCTTAATCATGCTACATATAAAAATCTAATTTAATTTCTCTGTTAAGGTAATAGTAAAAAAGAGACTATCCTAGTTATTGAACCATGGTGTATTCATGGTAATCTCAGCTTCCTAATTCGAACTACATATTTTACTACTTAAATTACTGTTTATATTTCATATGACTAATTTGCCATTTTAATGCCAGACTTGGGGAGGAGGTACGGGTGAGAGGGAAGGACCACTGAGTAAGGGAGAATTTCCCCACTTGTAAAAACCTGCCTATCACATCAAATATTAATGAACATTAACATCACTTGTCATTTATAAAGCAGTGGATGGGGAATGGTAATAGAACCACAACTTAACAAAATTATTTATAAAATATTTATGACTTCAAGTCATGGCAAGAATGTTTTCTATACCTCTGTAATTTGGGATTTTACCAACTGGGCATTTTTCAGCAGAAGAAATTATATGCCATACACAAAAGAAAAAAAAAAAAAACATGTTTAGTATTGTGTGTTTGAAACCTTTGAACCTATAGTATCTCTTTAAGGATCTGTTCTTACAATGATACAGTAAAATTGAAAGACATTTATGTATAAAAGAATTTTAAGTCAGAAGTTAATAGAAGTACATTAATTTTATGCATGTAAGTTTGATTCATTTTCATTAAAATATTTATTTTATTTATTTTGTTCATATCTTTTCTGTATTTACAAAGTAGCATTTTATAGCCTCCACTTCAGAGAAAACATCAGTGAATTTCTTAAGTTAAGAATTTTCTTTGGTTAGACATCTTGATCACACAAGCATTATGCAATTTATTGAAAATAATACTTCTACTAGCAGTAACTTTCATAAAAGAATTCTTAGGAAAAGTCTTACATAATAATCAAGAGTCTTGCACAATAATCAAATCTCAATTTTCCTGAAAGTGAAACTCACATTCTGTCTGTTGATTTAAATTCTTTCTGAAAGTGTTTAAATAGTTCAAGGTTAGGTTTTTTCCCTCCCTTTATTCCCTGACCAGTAGCAGCTAGAAGATGCAATGTGTGAATCCCATGCTTACAAAACTCACAAAAAATATTGCTTTGTAGACTTACTTAAGAATTTAAGAGAACTTTTGCCTTGGAATCTGCATGTTGTTACCTCTTTGCAATGTAATCACCTTGATGTCTAAGAACAATCTTAAATATGTGAAGTTTGACATTGATTTACATTTGCATTCCCTTCCCATCTTTTTTGTGGAGGAAAATGGAAGATACTTCCCCTAACAATTTCAAAACAGCTGCATATTATTTTCACCTCACACCTTTCATTCACAGAAAGCAAACAAAAGCTGTTTTGTTATGATAATGATGGTTGCTGAAAAAATAAGTTTTATTATATTACCTTATACCAGTGTTTTTCAGTAGAACAACTTATAAAATTTTTGCAATCACAGTATACTACACTCATGTCTCTGTTTTTGCACTAGTAACATTTCTTATACAGCTTTGAATATCTCTAACAGTGCCAACTCATCTGCAGTTGTTTCCATGTAGACAGCAAAAGTTGGCTAAGACATTGAGATTCACCCCTCTTGTTCCTATGTGAGAACTTAAACATTCTGAAGATTTACTAAACATATTCATTTGGGACTGAGGCTACCAGATGTCTTGATTTAATAGAACACACTTCCTAAAAACTGAACTTTCCTAGTGTGTTGATTGAAAATTTAAATTCTTGCTTTTTATAGCTGCTAATGGTCCCTCTTCAGCTTGCCAATTTGGAGATTTTGCTCTTTCTGTACTGTATGTGGCATAGAATAAATATTTGGCATGAAAGACTTTTGGGACCACTAGCTTCTGACAGCTAAAAGGATAAATGATCTGGAAAAAGATTGAGAATAAATATGTTTTCAGGACACTGGCTTAAAAAATTCCTAGTTCCCTTTAAAAAATCAGAGGAAAACGGTATCTTACTTTTTTTCTTTTTTTCTTTTTTTTTTTATTTAACAGAAGAGTATATATTCACTGCACAAATTACTGCAGTTAAATATGAATACCTCACATCTTACGTTTTTTCCCCAGTAAAATTTTATTAGGAGAGAGTGACTGGCAGGGTTTGTGCATGTTTCTATCTCTATTCAGACATTAAATGCTACAGAGCAGTGGTTGCTAAATTTATATGTGCCAAACCTTGTGATAATTAAATACCTTCTAAGTGATCACAAAATCTCCCTGGGAAGGTTTGTAAAACAGTATCACAAGGTCTGTACATGGTGAAAACCTTCTTTTATGCTTTTTTTCAGCTCTTGTTGAAAAAGTGATAATTTCTCATCTGACACTCTCTCCCATTTTCTGAACTCTACTTCCCTAATTCCACCATGGCCTAGACAGATTTACATCTGCTAAACTAAGTCTTGCAGCTATTGCAGGAATGTTTCAATGAGCAGCCAGCTGTGTTCTTCCCATCTGATCTTCTAATTTTCAAGGGGCAGATAACCGGTTTGCAATATGTTTTTACCCCACAGTCCATTCATATGGCCAGGGTGAGGAGGGACTTACAGGACACACCTGGCTCCTTTGTGACCCAGGTAGTTTTATTGACACTTTCTGGAAAGCAAACTGTGGTAAGCTTTTCCTGGCACTTAAGAGCCAGAGCAGCTGTGTGGGAAGGACAATACATGAGTATTGTCATGATCTTGTGACTATAACTCTTTTCATATATCTTCTCTGTTAGTATAGTGAGTTGTATTGCCTTGGCAGGGCCTTAAACAGATTCCCAGGGCAATCTGTCTAGGCGACTGTAAGACAGTGTTAGTCAGACTTAGGAGAAAGGACAAATCTAAATAAAGAGAAGGAGCTCTGTGTGTGTGTGTTTGTCTGTCCATGTGTACCTTTGCATATGTACGAAGTAAGAATATGGGAAGATGACAAGTGAAATAAATGAATTAAAGGGGGCCTACAGGAAATATGCTGAGGGACCTTTTATCAGGGAGTGTAGTGATAGGACAAGGGGTAATGGTTTTACACTGAAAGAAGGTGGATTTAGATTAGATATTAGGAAGAAATTCTTTACTGTGAGGGTGGTGAGGCACTGGAACAGGTTGCTCAGAGAAGTTGTGGATACCCCCTCCCTGGCAGTGTTCAAGGCCAGGTTGGATGGGACTTTAAGCCACCTGATCCAGTTGAAAGTATCCCTGCCCATGGCAGGGGGGATTGGAACTAGATGATCTTTAAGGTCCCTTTCAACACAAATCATTCTGTGATTCTATGATTCTATGAATTAATGACAAAAAGCTAAAATTGGGCAATGGTCCGTCTCAGAACACTCTTATAGATATGAATATTTAATAAAGAATACAATATGGATGAAATGCCAATGCAATACAGGAGCCAGCTCCTGCTGTAATTAGTATGAATGTAGCAGGAGTTGGACACTAAAGAGGTGACATGCTTCCTGTCAGAACAGGACACTCTTGAAAACCTGGGGAGAAGGTAGGGAGAGAATGGCAGTCAGGCATATAGTCAGAAGCCATCATCATAGTGGTAGAGAAATATTAGATGCCTGCTTCGGGCTTAATGTAGAAGAGTATGTAGCTATTACTCTGGCTACCTCTGAAAAGATGATGTTTGGTATTTGTGTAGAAAGGAAAATTTAGAGAGGCATGCTACTGAAAATGTATAAACAGTTTTATTTTGTTTTGTTTTGTTTTGGTTTGGTTTGGTTTTTAACTCCTAGCATAGCAAATATAGATGCAAATTTGACATTTGCTATGTAAGCCATTAAAAAAACTTTAAAATCAAGAGATTAATTATCTAACTGTGTAGATAGGTTTCCAGTCGTCCATCTACCAGCAGCAAATAATGGTTTCTATAAAACTTGGCTTCAATGTTCACAGTTGAATACACAGAAAAATACGTAGTATCCTTCTTTTCAGTCTTTCACTACTACACTGTCTGAAAAATTACTCTGAAAAAGACAAGGAAGCTTTCTGTCTTTAATGTTCTGAATACCATCACAGATTCAAGACCCTTATACATAAGCTTAGAAAAAATTTGCTTTTAAAATTTTAATACGTATAAAAATTGTCATTTCTTCTCTTTAGGAGGCAAATTTTACTTCTGGTAGATCCCATCCTTAGCTCAATAATGTTCCTAGGGAAAGCATGATGAGCTACTTGAATCTCCCTGCTTCCCTAAATTGTCGCTATATTATCATATATTCTTCTGTTGAAGAAGCAGGATAGTGGTGAGATTTACTTTCAAACTGGACTGTACTGTTTTTAGGTAATGACATTATCCTAGACTAGCAGAGGGAGTGGTTTACTCAGACCTTGCTGTGAAAAACTTCTGAATATAAAAGAGAAGTCTTTCTGCATCATGTATCAGAAAAGGGCTAGTAGATGGATACAAAGGGTGTCTAGGGAAGGACGCAGGTAAGAGTTACCTTGGTCAGAAATTTCATAGGCTACTTGGAATTTCTAAGAAATGAAAACTCAATCTTATTCCTACTGAAAAATGGAAGAATAAAATGATCTCTGACCAAGTAGCCATTGTTCTGTGGAGAGGGAACATGTTATTTTCATGCAATACCTCTCAGACATTTTACTGGTAAAATTTCTTAGGGTTATTATTGAAATCCTCATAATTCTTTAGCATGGCAGAATATTTAATTTCTATGTAAATTTCTAGTATCATCATATCTATTCTTTGTGCCTATTAAGTGTGCAGAAAATCACCAAAGAAATGCTATGATGTGGGTCATGCTTTCTATAACAAATTTTTGTGGCTGAATGATAGGTGAGAATCCTTAGACAGTTTTGTATTGAATTTACTGTTCTGGGAATAAAGGTAATAACACACTTCTTATGGGCATTTGCATTCATTGAACTGTCCAGGATAAGCTGTCCAGATCTTTATAAAACAGAACTGTGTACATTCTTAATTTTATCCCTTTTCGTATATCCACTGAGGCTTTTATCTTGTTCCTAGAGTGATATCCAGTCAGGCTGATCTTAGAATTAACCATAAATTTCTCTTGCATATGACATTATGTGTCATATTCTTCTAGATTGCCTTTGTGGATTCCCAAATCATGATTCTTTCTTGCTTCAGGACAAAATTTGACCCATGCATCGAAACAGTTTTCTGCTTATACTGCTGCTAGGTGATGGGCTTTTGTAGGCACTAATTTTACGGTATGATAGAATAGGAAAAACACGCTATTCTTCCAGCAGCTTTGGATTTAGAGCATTGAGCAAAGCTACCATTCAATCAGGGTTTGGACACAGATATAAAAATGGGATCCTCTCGCACAGAACTGGGAGCAAGGAGGCATTATTGTTTAAGTGTGCAGCATGTCAGAAAGAAAATGCAGCACTCCTCGTAAAGTAAATCCTTAGTGAAAACACATTGTTAATATTATTCAATATTAATGCCTTTGAGGCATTAATGGCTAGCTATTGCGGCTGAGCTGCAGGCGTAGCAAAAACACTGGTACACCTTAGGAAAGTGTTTTTTTAATGACATGGTGGAGTTACTAGAGTTGAGGGAGCACTGATTTTTTCATCCTGATACAACCACTGAGGCACCTGAAGGTTTACTGAATTGTTAGCAATGGAGTTAAAGACTGAACCTGTGTGGTAATGGAACGGTGAGAGCCCAGGTCATAAAGCAGCTGGCACAATCTGTCCTCTGATCTTTTTTTTTTTTTTTTAATTTGAACAAGAAAAAATGTCATTGAAAGAACTGTAATTTTTTTAGGGAAAAATTAATATGACCAACTTCTATACAAAAAATGTTAATAGAATTCAGAGAGATAGCAAGGATAATTATTCATAAGCACAAAAGAAGCAAAACTAAAGAGAGATTAACCTTCCCCTCTCTTCCACGCATCTAAAGAAGACTACATGAAAGCTCATTTGTTGAGTGGGCACAATTTCAAGAGTTCCTGTAAGGACTGGAATATAACATTATCTCACATGTCACTGTTGAGAAAAATGTAAATAAGTTTATCTGTGAAATAGGTGGAATGATTCAGTTGAAATGTGACAAAGTCCTCTCACACATAGAGGGTTGTTTCTGTAGTTTTCTAAAAATCTTCTTTGGCATATGATATGATTTTCTGAGTAAATGTGAAATGAATGATAAATTATTGTATTTCCTCCAGCCAATACGCATGCCTTTGTTGCACTGTATTCAACTTATTTTCTGATATTCTTTGGGAAATTAAATGAGCATGTGAAACAATCCTATAATTATTTGAGTCAAAAATTATTTAAGCTTCTCATTAACAAGATACACTGTTTTAAGCTTATTGAGAAAACATTCTAACATCAATTAAAGCCAGAGAATGGCTAGATAAAGGCTTTCTCTTGAATTTCCTGAAAAACATTCAAATGAAACACACTGAGTTTCTATAAAATTAATGCAAGGGACAGATGTAAGTTTGAATCCTAAAGCTTTGAAGAAGTATTGGAGGAGGGAGGGTGTTTTTGATAGCATTGGTTTGAATCCTTTCCTACTAAAAATAAGATATGAAACATGTCAGACTCACATTTTGGATTTCCCAGTGATAAGAAAACTTTTTTCCCAAGGGTTAGAGTTTTTAACAAGTCACAAAGAATTTATGCAGAAAATTCGAGAGGTATCTATGCAGTATGAAAGAAGGATAAGAAAATGAAACAAGACAAGGCCGGAAGGGAAAAGGTCTGACTGGATCCTGTATTTTTGAGTTTTACAGAACCATACTGTGAATGCTCACCTTCATAAAAGCATTGTCTGTTTTTTGTCCTTTCATCAGCAGTTTGAACCTCTAAACATGTCTCTAAGAAAATGTAAATATCTTCTCTAAAAGACAAAAATAGAACCTATTGATGGCCTCATATCGGGGGAAAAAACATAGAACAAGAAAAACCAACCCAGTTAATCCAGACTTTGAATATGAGGTGCCAAAATGGTATTTCTCAGTGCAGGGTTAATGCCTACGTTATATCTCAGTAAACCAATATGTTTAGTTCTAATTTATTTAATTTTTGCCATAAACATGTACACTGCATTCATATTGAAAATAAATACCTTTGATTCCAGAACATGAAGGGTAAAATTTACCTGAATTTAGCTGTCTAAATGTTAGGTATCTGATTTAAACTGTCAGTCTAAACTCTTTCCTCATTTGAAGCTGAGAAAGAAACACAAAGTTTATTTGGGTTTTACACTGTCTAGCTATGCCAGCTAAGCCTCTTTGGAGAGAGGCTACTCCTGCCTCTCATCCAAGAGAGGTAGGGGTTTTAGTACACTGAAGACAACATAATAGAGTATGTGATTGCAAAAGAGTTCATGTCAGTATAAGTTACATCAAGTTTGTGGACTTGGAGCTGCTATGGGTTTCAGGCTGTAGCTACTCTAAATTAGGAGTACAATTTTATTTTATTAACAATTCTATCTGCCACAGCCACTCTGCCAAATCTTTGAAGGACAGACCTAGTCTGAACCTTGAGATTTCCAACTGATAATAAAAAATCCCCATTTCTCTTTGCTACCTTTTGTGATGCGATTTCATTAGTGCTTACTAACTAAGTACAAGGGGTACAAGGGCAATGAAACCCTGAGTGACAAATCAAATCAAAACACGACATACACAGAATACAAGATTAAATCAACCACACAGCTTTCTTTAGTTGCATCTGTAGAATTCATTACCAGAGGCATGTATGATTTTTTGTTTGTTTGTTTATTTTTCAGTTTTTGGCCTTTTGGTTGGGGGAACATCTGAATTAGTAAAGGAGTGGAACAAAAAATCATGAGGGAATGTTAGTTAAGGCAGAGTTTAGTGTAACACTGAAACAGGAAAGGTTCCCTTGTGTATGTCTGGACCATTTCTGACCTTCCTTTTTAAATTAAATATAAATCAATTTAAAAGTAATATTTCTACCTGCAATTTTTTTTCTTTTTTTTTTTTTTTTTTCTGATCCATTGATTGTTTTCGGAATAATAGAAAGAAATATTTGGTGAATTTATTAATTCAGGTGGCTCAAAATTGTTAGTTAAACAACTAACAGCTGTTTATTTCAGTTAAACATAGTATTCTCATTTAAAAAAAAAAAAGAAAAAGAAAGAGAAAAATGAACCCAAACCCTGACTTATGTTGATGAGTGTATGTTTCCTATATGGGTATCTGTCATGGTTTAACCCCAGCTGGCAGCTAAGCCCCACACAGCTACTCGCTCACTCCCCCCTGGTGGGATGGAGGAGATAATCAGAAGAGTAAAAGTGAGAAAACTCATGGGTTGAGATACAGACAGTTTAATAGGGAAAGCAAAAGCAGCGCACACAAACAAAGCAAAACAAGGAATTCATTCACCACTTCCCTTCGGCAGGCAGAGGTTCAGCCATCTCCAGGAAAGCAGGGCTC
>NW_009225070.1:11105-17527 GCF_000690835.1 Fulmarus glacialis
GCCCCCGCCCAGCTTCTTATTGGCAGGGCATGGGAAGCTGAAAAGTCCTTGACTAGTGTAAGCACTACTTAGCAACAACTAAACCATCGGTGCATTATCAACATTATTCTCATACTAAATGTGGAACATAGCACTACACCCACAGTATACAGCTACTATAAAAAAAATTAACTCTATCCCAGCCAAAACCAGGACACCCTTGCTCTGCCTTGGACTTATCCACAGACTGCAGTCCCTCTAGGGTGTACCTGCTCCAAATGGAGCCACAGTCTCTCAGGCCTATACCTTCCGCAGCATAGACTTATCTACAGCCACAGTCACTTTGAGGTGCACCTGTTCCAGCATGGCCTTCTCCATGGGCCACAATGCCTTCAGAGATATACCTGCTCCAGCGTGGCCTTACCCACAGCCACAGTCTCTTCAGAAGTAAACCTGCTCCAGCATGGCCTCACTCATGGCTGCAGTCCCTCCAGGGGGGTACCCGCTCTGTCACGGGCTTATCCATGGCCACACACTTTGCGGTGCTACAGCATGACCTCCTGGCACACTGATGCTTCAAGGTGTATCTGCTGCAGCATGGACTTATCCACAGCCACAGATGCTTTGAGGTGTACCTTCTCCAGTGTGGACTTAACCTTGGGCCACAATCTCTTCAGAGGTATACTTGCTGTGGCACAGATATAACCAAAGCCACAGACTCTTCAAGATATACGTGCTCTGGTGTGGACTTATTCACAGCCACAGATGCTTTGAGTTGTCCTGCTACGACGTGGACGCATCCACAGGTCACAGTCCCTTTGACTCGAATTCACTCTGGAGTTCCAGCCTGTCCAGTACAGCAGCACAGAAATAGCAGCGATTCCCTGAAGATGATAAGCAGTACAGCAGGACAGCAAGCAGCAAAAACAAAAAGCAGCCACTAATGAGCACTAGATTCTAATATACAGTAAGGCAAGCAAGCCCCATGGCAAGCACAGGAGCCTGCTGATTAATAGCTAAATAGCAATAACAGTTATAAATTCCATCTAGCACATTCCAATCAAATCTGTTGTTATCTCAAACCCTTCGAGCCCCACATTGCATGCCAAAAAGGACCGTTGTGGTTTTACCTCAGCTGGCAACTAAGCACCACATAGCTGCTCGCTCACTCCCCCCTGGTGGGATGGGGGAGAGAATTGGAAGAGTAAAAGTGAGAAAACTCATGATTTGAGATAAAGACAGTTTAATAGGTAAAACAAAGGCCGCACACGCAAGCAAAGAAAAACAAGGAATTCATTCACTACTTCCCATCAGCAGGCAGGTGTTCAGCCATCTCCAGGAAAGCAGGACTCCATCACGTGTAACGGTTACTTGGGAAGACAAACGCCATCACTCTGAACCTCCCCCCTTTCCTTCTTCTTCCCCCAGATTTATATGTTGAGCATGATGTCATATGATATGGAATATCCCTTTGGTCATTTGGGGTCAGCTGTCCCAGCTGTGTCCCCTCCCAACTTCTTGTAGACCCCCAGCCAACTCACTGGTGGGGTGGGGTGAGAGGCAGAAAAGGCCTTGACTCTGTGTAAGCACTGCTCAACAATAAAGAAAACATCCCTGTATTATCAACACTGTTTTCAGCACAAATCCAAAACATAGCCTCATACTAGCTACTATGAAAAAAAATTAACTCTACCCCAACCAAAACCAGCAAATTCTCCACCCCTTATTCCATACTATTTACATCATGCTCATGTACCACACTATCCAATACATTCTCATTACCCAGCACCACCCTTCCCATCCTTTGACATAATACACAGAAATCGTTCCCTTAGTCTATGGACCACCCCTGTGAAATATCTGTAAAATGTCCACAAATGTCCACAAAATGTCCATTGAGTTCATTTAGTCCATACCTTTGGGCTCCACCTGTTATGGTGGTCACTCAGGACAGGAGAGGTGGTGTGTTGTGTGGAGCTGTTGGGCATCAAAGCCAGCTCAGGTTGGGTCACTGCTGCACTTGCACCGCTTCTTGTAAGGCTTGTCCTTCATTGGTTCCTGTGGTTCTTGCTATAGTACTACCTATAACATGCAACTCACATCATGGGATACAACAATTTAAAGCTATATCCATTACAATCTCCACCCCTGGTCCCTTTGGGCCACCAGCGAGTAGACTGGGTGTGCACAAGAAGTTGGGAGGGGACACAGCTGGGACAGCTGACCCCAAATGACCAAAGGGATATTCCATACCATATGATGTCATACTCAGCATATAAATCCGGGGTAAGAAGAAGGAAGGGGGAGATGTTCAGGGTGATGGCGTTTGTCTTCCCAAGTGACCATTACACATGATGGAGTCCTGCTTTCCTGGAGATGGCTGAACACCTGCCTGCTGATGGGAAGTAGTGAATGAATTCCTTGTTTTGCTTTGCTTGCATGTGCGGCCTTTGTTTTACCTATTAAACTGTCTTTATCTCAAATCATGAGTTTTCTCACTTTTACTCTTCCAATTCTCTCCCCCATCCCACCAGGGGGGAGTGAGCGAGCAGCTATGTGGTGCTTAGTTGCCGGCTGGGGTTAAACCACGACAGTATCCGAAGGATAAATATAATGTATATCTTTATAATCTATATATTTATACTGCATAAGAAATACCATGTGGAAAATGTTATACGTTAAATTCACAAAGAACTAATTATCCAACTGTAGAAGGAAACTACTTGGATATACTTTTACTGAAACAATTTTAATTAAGGTCAAAATACTACAATAAGAAGCACAGACGTACAAAATATTTTTCGTCCCTTGTATAAATTATTTTTGATTAATTGTATTACAGGCTGGTTAAAATTATGAAATGAATCATCCACACCCGTAAAACAGAAGTAGATCTTAATACTGACATATTTACTGTGTTGCCCCAGTTTGAGCCATGGGTGGTTGCAAATTAAAAATTGTGCTGATGAGATTCTGGTCTTGTTTTGCATGGATTAAAATAAAATAAAATTTAAAATATTTTTTTGTTCAGAATAAAATCCTCAAAAATACTAAAATAATTAGGATTGAATACAGTCTTACTGTATAGAATACTTATTTATTTTATATGATGTAATTACATTCTGTTTTTCAAATGAGTGTTATTGTGTCTATCCAAACAAATTAAAAGATGCTAGGGTTATTCTCTAGCACTCAAGTGAACGGACATAGAAAAATTGCTTTCATACTAAAAAACTCTCCCATCTCCTAAAAGAAGATGGTCTTATCAAATGCTTATTCAGAAGCAGAAACTCCCTGTACCTTGGCAAACCTCTGACTGTGCCCAGAAGTTGTTTATAAGCATGCTGACTGGCCCAGACAAAAAACTGTGTGAGACCCTGCCTTAAGAATTTAACAATATGCGCCATCAAGTTCCAGCTCCTAGGAATAATGCCTGCCTGACTCTACTTAATTTAATAGCAGAGATGTAGCTTTTGAATTTAAAGTAGCCTATGACTAAAATACTACATACATAATTTGTTCACTAAAAAAGTAAAAGAATGTAATGCATTTCTTGCAGCATTGAAGTTTTCAAAGTCAGAAGCCTGACGTTTCTCTTTTTCCATTTTGCTTTCCTTCTTTCCTTCCCTCTTTCTTTCCCTTTTTTTTCTCTTCTTTCTGTCTCTTCTTTCTTTTTCTCCCCCCCGCCCCCCCCCATCTCTCCTTGAAGTGAACAGTTGAAATGGTATAAACATTCTTTTCTACTGGGACCAGATTTCATCCTGAAATGCCAGGAGCTTGTGAAGCATTTTAATTTTCAGGTTGTCAATCTGTAGAGGCCAAATGCCTAGAGTTAGAGAAAACAGTATTACTCAAAGTCAGAGGGGCTGAGTGGTGCCAGGATGTGGGGGTGGAAGATGGATTCTGCTAAGGATTCTGCCATATAGTTACCATGTGAACTTGAATGACTGCAGTCGTATCTTGTTATGTGGTACCTAAACTTAAGGACCTGAACTGCACGTGGACACTTAAGATTACTTTTAAGTGTATAACTAGGTGTCTGTATTTGCACAGCAACCTTGGGTTTTTTTTGTCCTATGTTTAACACATGTAAACGTATGACTTTCACAAATGAGCAATTTGTGATACTTCAATTTTGGTGTGTTTTTTTATCATAAGGCTGTATAAAACAAGGACAAATTTACATTGCAATTCTTTTGATCCTGAAACTCATGCCTTAACCCAAGAAAAAATTTTCATGAAATCATTATTTACATTTTTAAAAATTATTTCAGACTTTTGACAATGTGAGAGATAAGGAAACGAAGTATAAGAACACAAGAACAAATTATTGCTGGTTAGAAGTTAAATGTTGGAATTCTATAATCAGCTCCAGCCAGCTGGTTTTCTGGAGCCTCCTTTCTCTCTGGCTGTCATGTCTGCTTCCTAGTGCCTGTTTTATGTTTGCTCTTGTTGCTGCTCTGTTGGTTGACCAAATCGAAAGATAAATGAAGTATTAAGGAAGCAAGAGCAGCTGAGCCACTGGCTTCATCAGAGAGCTCGGGGACCATCTTCAGCTTTTGAAAAGACTGCCACAGTTTGTGATTGCATCTCATAACTGTTTCTTAGTTACCACTCACAATCAAAGTCAGAATAGAAGGATTGTGGGAAAGCTAGATAATGACCTTGGCAAGTGTCTAGGAACAGAACTGAGAAATTATTTACAGCACTTGCCTTCAAGGGATAATTTGGCAATAGAACTACAAAGCAGCTTTGTGCGGGTAACGCTGAAATTAGTAATAGGCTTTTAAATATTAAAGCTCCCTAAAAATAACTGCAGATGGAATAAGAGAGAACAACCTCTGAGACCTATTTTCCACCTCGACTGGCAACACACAATTCTTGGTTAATAACAAAAGACATCTTATTAAATTACATTAGGGTGAGTCTGTTGCTTAGTGCAGGTGTCAGGCTGGCAGTCTTGCTAATACATACTGTAGCCACTACATGCTGTTATGAAAAGACAGCCAATATTTCAGGACAAATGTCATGCATGTATTATCTCCTGGTGTTCTGAGGGCATTTAATTAAATTTAATATTTGTAAAAAATGCCTTCATATATCTTATAATATTCATGTGTAGATAGGCAGATGGACAAACATTCAAGGATCACCCCTTCAAATCTGTATTCAGGAATGCAAGGCATCAAAGAATTGTGATGGCAATTTGGCTCCTCAGACTGTGGGGACCAGTGTGTGCGTGCAACAGATATGTCACTTTCTCATAATTTCAGACCATGCTTTTTTAGTTTATAATAAATTGATGTTTCAAGTGATAAAAAAGTGTTTTTTAACACTGCAATGGGAAAAATATTAATCACCAATATCACTTACTGATAATATTACTGAATTGAATGTTCAGCACAAAGCTCTCCAGTGTTCTATTTTATACCAGACTAAATGTCCTCATCCACAGCTTGTCAATAAACTGTATGAAAAAGCTTAATATTCAAATAAGCCGTGTGTTGGCTAGAACGTTTTTCAAATATGCTGCCTTTCTCAAAAAAAAAAAAAAAAAAAGTCATCATTGGCCGCCTAGTGTTTTAGTACAATTGTATTGAGTTTACCAATACCTGCATCTTGTGTCATATCAGGTGATAGAAAAATTGCAGCACAGAGCACCGAATCTGAAAATAAGAGACAAATAAAAGGTACCGTAATGCACACATACTGTAAAAATATGTTCTGTTCATATTCAAACTTTGTTACAGACTGTGAAGATGCTAGAAGAAGATCATCAAATTCACATAAGAAAATACTCTTTTAAGTATGGCTATAAGAATCATCCACTTCTGTCAGGATTAATATCAGCTCTACTGACCTTGTTCCGAAACGCTTTATGGTTTGTGGCTGGGGGACTCCGGCTCAAATGAGGCAAAAATTCTCTGAAAGAAACTTATGTACCTTTTTCATCAATCTTCATACTTTAACTTAATCTCTGTTCAGGCAAACATGCTAAAAAGCTATAAAGAGCAAGCTAGATCTGAAACAGTCAAAAGTTGCTATTTCTGTCTACTGAAACCTATCTTTACCAGGATTTTCAAGTGAAAGCGCTTGTGTCTTAGATTTTCTTTTGTTCATGGTCATGAAGAACTTCTGATTTTAACCGGGACAGGTCATTCAACAAGCACTCCATCTCTGAGCTGATCAAAGAATATATTTATTATAGGTGCTCCTTTTTTCTCCCTGTTCATTTTCCTTATGGACCAGTTGTGATCTGTAATTATTTTCTCATTACCTGTGATTGCTCAAAGGGTTTCTAATATACATAAGACAGATTGAGAGGATATATTATCTTACCATACGGGGTCACCTCATGTGTGCTGTTCTTTGTTCACATGGTAAGACTGTCTTTCCGGCTGTAATCCAGTATCTCACTGTCCTGGTTTTGGTTGGGATAGGGT
>NW_009225071.1:0-11679 GCF_000690835.1 Fulmarus glacialis
CTTAGTTGCCGGCTGGGGTTCAACCACGAGAAGTGTTCACTGTTTTATTTTTATCTTCCCACAATCCAATCACTTTAACAGCTAACAACTGTCATCCAAAGCAGATTCAGGGAACTATCAGGGTGAGAGGGTTCTGTTTACTGCTAAAATGACTAATTCTTTGAAGTTATTCTTAAAAAATCTGCAGTATAAAAATGGCCCATATAGATACAGAAGAAAGGCATAGTATACTCTCTGAATATTTTTGCAATTACTAAAATACCAGAAAGTTTTTTCCCTTTTTTTCTTCTTTTTGTATATTAGTCATGGATTTCTTAATCACATACATTTATCTATAGTATCAGCTGGCCTGCGGCAAAGACAAGAATTCCAAATTCTTTTTTTTTTTTTTTTTGGTCAATCTATTAATTTAAAGCATCCACACATCTGCAAAGGCGGATAAAAAATAAGTAGTTATTGAAGGAATACATGCAACTTGGGTTTGAATTCAAGTCATACATTTATTTTAGATGAGATTTAGTATTTTTATGGTTCAAAAACCCTTTACAATTCTTTTTCTTACCCCACAAGTTCTTTCAAAATTGTTGGATGTTCTTAATTTTTCAAGGTTACATAGAACCTACAAAAGAATCCAGAATTTCTCTTTTTTTTTTTTTCATATTTTTAATCATTTGAAACAATTGGACTCTATGTGATTGCAAATCTTTCCTTAGATAGGTTTGCTTGTAGGACTTTGGGACTGTAATTGGTGTTGAATTATTTCTTCTGATGTCCTTGGGGAACGACTGGAAATATTCTGAATACATTTCATTTAATAAGATTAAGCACCTTGACTGAGACTGCAGTATGTCTGCAGCAGGGCTTGAGACTAAGGATGCTTGATTGACACCTTCAACTTCATTACAGATTTGGTTTATAACATTTGTGCAGATATGTACCTTGTATTCTTCATTTTACTCATTTATTAAGCAAACCAGGTAGTTTAATTAAAGAATATGCAATAACATTTTGAGTCTCAATGATAGAGTTCTACTTCAATATGAACCCTAACTATTATTTACTATAGTCATTACCTTTCTAGTGTTGTGAACACTTGAAATTCCCTGCCTTCTTAATTCAACCTCTTGTTATCGTGATTGTGTAGTAGTCAGAAGAGCTTCCATGTGTTATGGAAGTTGGACAGATACAGGAAAACACTACTTCAAGAAATGTAATATAAAAACTATATATAAAAGGAGAATAAAAAATTAGAAAATGGATCCAAATATTATAGCTACATAGTTAAGGTGATAACAGTCATAAATAACTAGTTGTATTTATTTGCATGTTTATTCAATGCTGCTGTACTTTCTCTTAACATCAATATGGCCAACCTCTCTTATTCTCCTCTCTTCCATACAAAATGAACTATCCATTTGGAATTACCTGTATTTGGAAGAGTGCTGCTATTATAGGCAGGACTCTCCTTCAGGGAGAAGGATAATAGTTCACCAGTACAGATAACTGCACACTAACATGGGCAGGTGCTTTGGCCCAATTTAGTTTTGTGGTTAAGCTGCATATCAGTGGAAAATCTCACAAGATTTTCACTCCCCTTTTGTGAGTAATGCAGTTTGCTTTAGCCAGTGTAATAGAAAAAGAAAAAAAAAAAACAAAAAAAACAAACAAAAAAGACTAAAGGAGCTAGTCTTTTATGACTAAATATATGACTAAAGAGATGACACAGACCTACAAGAAATATTTCATGAAACCTAAACAGAGCAAACAGCATGAAAAGCAGAGCTTACTAGACTTTGCCATTGTGTAAGATTTTATAAGACAGCTAAAATATCCCATGCAGCGTACTTGGGGAGCTTTACGTTTAGTACCCTGCTGAAGAGTATTATAGAAGACAAAATGGAGTTTATTACTAAGAAAATCATGCTTCTCTTTCAAGGGTATGAAAAACCTAAGAAGCAGCAAATTTGGCAATTCTGGTGCTGAAACCATCTTCCCATCTCAAGAAATGGGACCATAGAGAAAGAATATACAAAAAAGTCATATAACCACATGTCAAATTGTGTATAAATATCTCAGATTTTTACGAGGAAGCTAAGAAATCAACCTGTGAGTTCACTTGATGTTTTGATCAATTATTGAGGTAACTTACATACTACTTATATTAGACCACGTCTTTTTGATTTAACACAATAACAGATACAATAACAATCAGTAGCTCCAGTGGTTCTGGAAGAGTGGTGGAGAGATCCAGAGTCTGACCTTCACTTTCATCAAACTTTCTCCACAAACCTCTCTCTAAAAGACTAAATATTTAATAGGATTTGTAGAGGACAAAAGTATTTGGTTACAAAATTTTCATAGCTTAAAAACTATCATTTTCATAACCAAAATTATTCAAAAAGTTTCCAGTAATATTTGAATACTGGATTTATTTTCTATAAAATTTGCATTTTTAATGATTTCATAGGATTTCTTTGTCTCATTTCTTTTTTGTAGGCGAAGCAAGATACTTTTAAAATCCAAAGCATCTGACATAATGTGTGTTATAGATTTTGTCCAGGAAAAAATCAGCTTACATTAGTCATCCAAATCTAGTACTCATGTCACAGTCTGGTGCTAGACTAAGGGGGAAAGAAGAAATATGATTAAATTGAACTCTCTACCACCCGTATTTGCTGAACAACATGAACAGTTGTTCATCTGCACTATATTAATGTATGCTAATTATTTCTGGGCCAAATTAATTTTAGATGTAAATAGGTGCATGTTCATGAAAATGATTCAAATGTCATTTAAATTTATTACATTCAAGCTCCCCCTGATTTCCAAGGAAAAGAAGGCTAGACAAGTTTATACCTTTCAAATGCAGGTTTTTTCCTTCACTCATTCCTGAGTCATCAGAATGGAAGAATCAGTCTATTGAAGAGCTGTAATGCCAGAAACTGACTTTTTCAACTGGTCATTGAGCTGCAAAGTCTAGATTTAATCAAATTATTCTCTTGGTTCAGAGTGAAAACGTGTTGAAGAAAAGAGTTAAGGACTGTCTCCTCTGTCTTCATGTAGAAAAAAATGCATTTAAGATAACAACTGTGTTATCTTGGACACAAATGCACACAGTGGACAAAAATATCAGTGTTTGCACCACAATGCCAAAAATAAATTAGGAAACATAGCTTCTAGATGGAAGCAGTTGAACCTTCTCTTTACATGCTATTACATGTTATGGTGCAGTAGTCTTGTGGGATTTACTGGAAAATCAATACAAGTGAAAACAAATATCACTTTCCCAACATTTAATCAACTCACAGTCTATGCCATTGCCCACCTTTGAAGTGAAAAATAATGTCATAAAATAGGTTTTTATCTGTGGTCGTGACTTAATACCCTGCATAGTACATATTGAAACCACCAGCTAACATCCCTGCTCTTAAAAATAATAGCCAAACTTTTAGAGCCATAGAGACATAGAAAAAGAGAATTGCTCCTGAAGATGATTCTGACCATCAGAACAGCCATTTACTTACAAAAATAGTTCACACAGTTACATTAATGTTGACAATTTTGAATTGTCATTGTTTCAATGAATTGAGCATATACAGTATAATTTACACAAATGCCATCATATGCAAAGACAACAGTTAACAGAACAACAGGAAATCTAAAGGTTTTTATGTTTTACACACCTGTGTACATATAGAAACACAGAGAATGATAAAAAAGTGAAGGGATTAGTAGTTACCAAATCAAATTCTGATTTTTCTTGCATTTGTTAGATAAGAAGTGACCTGAAGTAAGCTAAAGAATCTCCATTATTGTAAAAACCAAGATCAGAATTATTTTGTTTATGTAACTTAGAGTTTTCAATGGGTAAGGTCATTCATCAAGGAAGATTAAAAAGAAATATGAATTAGGTAAGTACACTTTAAGCACAAATTTCTTGGTGTGCAACCAGTGCGTGACTGATTGAAAGACTGGAATAATTGTAAATAATCAACTGACTCATGAAATGTAATGGATAACTAATAAACACTACAAAAGGTAGAATTACCCATATGAAATTCTGTGAGCTTATTTTCACATCATGGTCATAGTAGAAAAAAAAAATGAATTTAAAAAAAATATTTATAAGTACAATTTTATGTATGAAAAGGGAACATTAATTCTTCAACAAAATGATGCAGACTGTCATATTTTACCCATATTCTTTCTTCAAGTCTTTTAGAGATATCAGAGAATACTCCGTTACTGACAAAGAGGAATATAAAATCCTATATTTGTAGTCCAGTCCGAACACCAAAATGAAATACAGGAACTGACCCTCTCCATCAAGCTTAATGCTCCTGATGACATTTTCATTTGGAACCTGAACTCTTGAAACTTGGTCTTTTAATCAGGATTCTAGCCAGATATCTCAGTAAAGAAATCATCAGATTCCCACAGTTCTTAATTACTTGTATAAGACTCAAAAGAAAAAGATTTTTTTTAAGTGTTATGCATTAAGACTGTTACATTCTTAATTTCCAGGAGAGCCTGGCTGCAAACTTATTTTGATTCACTAGATTAGCTAGAACTGCCATATTTTATTACATGCAGTGTCTTTCATCTTTAACACATAATTTATTATACGCGCTGAGCACACCTCCTCCCAGCAAAAACTTTCGTCTTGCTGCTGTGCAGCATCTGAAAGGTTTCCTTTATATGATCCGTTCCCTCATTAGAAACAGCTTTTTCTATATTTCATTTTTATATTTTTTTCTACTTCAGCTGTTCCCAGAGTTGTTTTTTTTTTTTATTTTGGGCAGAGGGAGTAGTGGGTTTTGTTGGGTTTTTGGTTGGGTTTTTTACTTTTTCTTTTTGAAATAAAAAATGTAAGCATAATTATCTGTATTACGCATTCAGCAGCTAACTCGCAAGATGTTTACCTAGGTGAAATGTTGTCAGCAATTCAGTATGTAATACAAAGATCTGGCCCATAATCTCTGCTTACTTGTGCAATTGCATATATATTAATTCACACATACTATATAATTGCTCAGTTGTGGGAACTAAGATTTTGCCTGATTAGGTAGTCAAGACTCAAGGGATATTGAGAAGATAAAGCAGGAAAAAAAGAAATAAAGTCAACATTTTTGTATAAAGGCATGCAAATTTATTATGAGAAAGAAGATTAGCCAATTAGTTGAGAAGTGACAATTTCCAGCCAGGTTACTGTCCTAGGGTTTGAGGAGCCTCGAGGATATTAAACAGTCAAATTTGATCCTCCAGGTAAGGGCGGGTTACTTATCAGATGCTGCTCATGAAAGGTAGAGCTGGAAGCCTCTAGCAGACTGGGAGGCCCCTGTTCTAGGTGGGGCTGCCAGACCCCAGCAGAGGGCTGGAGCTGAGGCTGTCAGTGCTGCTGTTTGTGTCAAGGTCACGGAAATCAAACTCATTGCTAAGATGTGGCTTCTTCCCATTTTCCAGTATCTTCTGTCCTGACCTAGGACCCTGCTTACTTGCTCTGGTTACTAGTCCCTAAATCTGCTTCTGTGTACCTCAGCTCACAAACTACTATGCTGTTAGGCTCTGTGAGCCAGATTAAAAAGCTTTCAACTGCTGCAACTTGGTCTGCCAGGTCTGCTTTATATCTAAATTTTAAATAACCACTTGATACCAGTATTTTTGGATTACCAGTTCTGCTGAAGTTAAATAAGAATTCTCTTCAATAATGAAGACTTTCTTGTTATGTAGAAATGTGGTCCTCAAAAAAACAAATATTTTACTAGTTATGTTTATTTTCTAAGGGAATCCTAGAAAAAGGACAACAGTCCTTAGCAGGTAACTGGTAGCTACGGCAACCAAACTATGGATTGCAGTGATATCTAATTGCTAGATAATAGGAATCAGTGATTTTTTTGTTCAGAAATGAAAACTAGAATCTAAAGACACTGTAGTCATTTACACCTGGCAAAGGAACTATAAAAAGCTACTAGCTCAGCATGGCAGTACTTGATACCCATTTCATACAGGTGTTAGCAGGTAACCTGCAATACAAGACAATGGGGGAATCAAACCCCAGACTGTGAAATTAATATTTTTCTTTCCTCTTCCTTACGTAAGGGAAAATCTTTTCTTCAATATAATCAGTACAGTGCCTAGTATTGAGACTGATGTCTTTTCTTACAGAGAATGTTGCCATGGAAAAGTTTGTCACATTTTTCAAAAAGGTACACGCACACACAGAGCTATGTGCCTAGGTGGTACATTTTTATGAGGCTGAAAGAAAATGTAGAATTAATCTACTCACGTAGGGTAAAAATCATGAAGTACCAGCTGAGAGTGTATACAAGAATTCCTTTTCCAAATGTCCATAATCTCAAGTATGCTAGCATGCCTTTTGAATTTCCTGGAACTATGAACATTCTTCCATTTTGTTCTGGAGGTAGATCTTTTTTTTAGTTAGACCGGTTTGATGCCATAATACTACTGACAACTGTGTCTGCACTGTTTGACAGTGTTAAATTTGTTAAGTGGTTTGGGATTTGGGTTTTTTTGTTTGTTTTGTTTCTTGTATTTCCACTTCTACTGGTAATAATTTTCAGACTGCAGTATGATGTCACATACTTTAATTTGTAAGCAATGGTGTCAGAAGCGAACAGAGTGATTTCTCTATCTGCTAAAGTTGGGCAACCATAATTTTTAAGCTGGCTTTAGTTTACTTTCTAAAAAAAAGCAAAAAAGAAATATTGGAAGTCTGCACAGGAATAATAATAATAAAACAATCTGAAACTTACTGTATATTTTCTGTAGATGTGCTTATCCCTGGAGTTGTTGGAAGTGCAACAAATCTGAATCAGCTGTCTTTACCAAGAAGTAGAGAGGCCACTGCAAATTATTTATACTTTGGAGGCAACAGATGCATCAGGTCCTACATTAAAGATTACCACTTTAAATATTAAAAACAAATATTAAAAGACAAAAAATCTCAAACAACTCAATAGGGAATTCTGACAATATGGAATGATTTTTTTTTCATTACATGTAAATTGCAAAATTAAGAAAGGGGCTTGACAGAGAGAGAGCATTCAGGTGGCTTTTGCTTGCTTTCTTTTAAACGCAACACCTATAACAGTTAAGAAACCTAATTAATTGACTTAGTTTACTTTTCTGCTGTGGTTACTTCTTTCTTAGTGTATTGACTGTACATGGCAAGGTTTTGGTAGCATGGTGACTGCAGGGATGGGCCTCTGTGAGAAGATATCAGGGGCTGCCCTGTGCTGGACACAGTTAGTTCTAGCTGGCTGCAAAATGGACCCAATGCAGGGTCAAGTGTGTGGCACCTTGTGGTGGTGCATTTTCCCCCCTCCCCTGTGATCTCAGGAATTCCCATTAGGCCTTAGGCTTTGTGTAATGAGTTGGATGGTTAAGCGTCCCTTGACCATACCAGGAACTCTTGCATGGCTCAGGCGGGGAGTGGTACTGACCGTGCCAGGAACACCTGTTGCCTGGCCAAGGTGGGGAATGAGAGCAGGAATAATTCATCATCAACTGACAGCCTTGAAACATTCCCTACCTGGATCGTAGCTCAAGTGGAACGATACCGTTGTTACTGTTCCGGATTGTTCCAGATTGTGGCCAGGATGGAAATTTACTGATGACTAAAGCCAATCATCTCACGACCCTATAAACAGCAGTCTTAAGTGAGGCCCTTTGAGCTCTCCTGGACCGCAGCAGGCTGCGCCCAGCATCTCCCTCGGAGTGGGACGCCACTCAGCGCTCGCAAACTCTTGAGTTTGTGATATTTGGAGGACCATCACCGAAAGCTGACAACAGAACCTGGGCTGAAACAATCCTCGCAACTCAACCCCTCGCCCATTGAGAAATGCCGAGACATTTGAAGTGAATATTTCACAGAACTCAAGGATAATTTTTAACAGGTATACCTTTTGTGCATTTATCTATATTTGTGTTTCTGTGTGTGTGTGAATTGGTTTAGGTAACCGATAGCAAGTGTAATCTGTAATTAAGTCACTGTTGTGATTGTAGTAAATTCTATTAACTCACTTTGTAAATGTTAAATTAGCTGCTAAAATCTTGTGATCCACCTTAAACCTGTGAATGTACCTTAGACTGCTGCTAGACACATATAATCCCTTAAAGATAAACCGTTGACCAAGTCTGGGACTGGGAGTGGATCTAGCTGCACCACACTCCATCAGGAGTTTAGAAAGCAAGGGGGTCTACTCTGAATCTTGTGACTCAGTGGGAGGGTCTCCTTACCATTTGTATTAGACATAAACCGTTGTCCAAGTCTGAGACTAAGATTGAATCTAGCCGCACCTAAGCTCCATCAGGAGTTTAGAAAGCAAGGGGGTCTTGTCTGAACCTCGTGACTCAATAGGAGGGTCTCCCTTACCCTTTTGTGTCTTTGTATAAATTATTCTAGCTCAATTCCAACTCAATTTTCCTTTGTATGCTTCATCTATGTAGTAAGTGATAGAGTGAACCTTGCTACCAAACTCTGTTAACTCATGCTTTTATAAATTTCTATTAAAATCACTTTTTGTTAATACTTATGACGGTGATTCTTTAAGCAGCCTCTAAACCACTCATTTGTGACACACCTCTGTGAAAACATATTTAAGAAAGGGTAAACAGAGAGAAGGGGAGAGAACAAACAGAGTGAAAAGCAACAAAGGGAACACAAAGGCCAGAGCAGAAGGAGGAGGTGCTTCATGGTGCTGGAGAAGGTATCCCTTGCAGCTTATGGAGAGGACCACGCCAGAGCAGATGGATATTCCCAAAGGAACTGTCACCGGTGGGGACCCCACGGTGGAGCAGAAGAAAAGTGTGAGAGGAAAGTAGCAGAGAGAAACTAGTACGAACTGACCATAACACTCCCCAACCCACTGCACTGGGGGGTAGAGGAATCTGGAGTAAAGGGCTGAATTTGAACCTGGGAGGGGTGAAGGAAAGGTGTTGATTTAATGTCTATCTTTTTGTTTCCCACTATCTGAACTGCTAACTACATTTTTATTTTAACTGGCAATAAATTAACCTAGTTTTCCTCAGGTTGAGTCTGTTTTGCTTATGACACTAATTGGTAAGCGATCTCCTTGTCTTTATATCAACCCTCAAGCTTTCTCATTTTTGTTCTTCCTACTTTCTTCTCTTGCCCCGTTGAGGGAGGAAGTGAGCTAGTGGCTGGGTGGGAGTTTGGCTGTTAGTCAAGGTCAACCCACCATGATTAGTTACAGAAAAAATATCTACATACGATAGCCCTTACTTTCTAATTCTGTACGTCTTTGGATACAATAAGTAGTAATCAATGTACAAAGAAGATGAACATGTTTTTCCAAGCACCCTGTTCAGTGGGTTATTTATGTTTTAATAAAGAAAATGAAACTCATTAATACAGATGAATGTATTACTGATTTATGCATATGACTATTCGGTATGTTAGCTCTACTCAGTCTATCACTGTTAGCAGCAAAATAAATTAACATTAGAAATTGTAGTAGTTCCCTCTTGAAAGATAACAGCTTTCTGATCATCTCTGTATCTTCATCTAGAAAAGTACCTAAATGCACAGAAGATCTTTTGTATTTTACATATGCTTTTTCCAAAAGCTTCAGGATCCTGAGTTCTGAAATAGAAGTAACTCGGCAAAAACCTGGGTGCCTCTGATTTTTTACTGCCTGAAATACTGAGATAAAGGCTGCTGATATTAACATAACTTCAGTTCTCCCTCACTTGCATCATGGAAGTCTTCCAGGGTTCTGTGGGAAGAGAGACTCTGAAAATATAACCCACCAACATCTGAATTTTCCACGATCAGCAAGACCTAATAAATTGAAGAGCAGAGCAGTGGAAAGACATAGTTCCCTAAGAGAAAAATTTGGGGAGCTACTCATAATACCGAACATTAGGGACAGAAGTTAGCTGGCCAGTCTCTCTACATCCCTTTTACGAGTACAATTGGTACCTTCTCTACAGAAGATTTCAGATCAGGAACCTAACATATGTGCACTGAATTGTTTTCTGAAGGAGTTTGTCTTTCTCCACAAACTGCAGAAGAAGCCTATGAAATCTATTTCATAAAATAGGTAATTAAAATTTAAAGTTTGTCAGTATGAATACCTTTCACTTTTCATTCAGCATTAATCCTATTGGGGTGAAACATATCCCATGGTGTATGATATTTAAAACAACATTGAATTGTGAATGTTTTCTTTGTTTGCATTACACTGAAATTTATTGAGGGAGGAGTACCTGTATATTCAACATGGTAAACCCAGATCAGTGGATCAGAATTATTAAAAACTAATATCTTCCTCAAGTTTTGTACCCTAGAGATCACAGGAAATAAAATGTAACCCCTTTTTCTAGATGCCAAGGTGATTAATGATTTTATTTCTGGGATAAATATTATAGACGAACAACAGTGTAATCTTTAGATAAAATGGAAAAATATAGAAAATTATTAAGGAGTTTAATTTACATGGTAAGTTATATTATGTTAAAATACTGAGAATTACAACAAAATTTTTCTTTTTATCATTAATACTACTTTTCCTCCAGCAGGTTTATATTAGGAAAACAATCTTTGAAGACAGGCACAAGAAAGACTTATTTAATATTTTTAAAATCTTTCCTTTCTATATCATTGTTTATGCCTGTCTTTTTATATCTGAAATCAAGATCTCTCTCCACATTTTTTCCTTTCCATTGCATTATAATTTCAGTTTCCTACTGGAAGGCTGCTCAGAAAAGCTAGGTTCTTGCCAGTGACAGCATTAACTTCTATGTGCATGTTTCATCCTGTTATTTGATACAGTTTGTTGTTCTAGTTAAAATCAATGGTGGCCAAGAAGAAAGTTTATCAGCATTAGACAAGAGCAAAAAAGAAATGAGATCTAACGAGGTCACGCTGGTTCTAATGCAACAGCCACTGAAAGCAAAACCCAAACCCTTTCTAGCTTAAATGGGAGCAGAACCTGTTTCTGCTTTTTTATAAAATATTGTTCATGTGTGTAGATGTTCCCCATTTTTTATTATTTTCTTCATATCCCAGTGTCTCAAAGATGTTCCGGTCTATTTTAATAAATATTCAAAAAGTTTTACCCTTACCAAATATTGTCTTTTTCAAAATGTAAATATATAAATGAACTGGACAGATTAAAAAACATTTCCTTAGGATATACCAGGAGCTTACTCCTTTTATTCTCTTCACATCTGTAACTATAAGACAACATTTAATATTGCTGTAGGTCATGGAATTATCATTTTGTTAGGCATATTTTGCGCTCTGTTTTTACATACTATATGACCTTTGCCTCCAAAGTGTGAAAGACCAACAGAAGGGTGGTGACAACAGAGTAAAAAAAATGTCCAAGAAATGATAAAATGTTTAATAACACTGTGTTATATAGAGCTGCTTTTTAGTATTGTATTTATTCAGACTGGCTAAACTCTAAGAAATAACCTTATTACAAAAATATCATGGCAAGTAGTCAGAAGGTGGTAGATATTTCCTGGTGGTAGAATTAGCCCAAATAAAAGGGGTTTTTTTTGAGTAATTGCCATAAATGCAGCACTGTTTCCCAGTTTGCAAAGTATCATGAAGGTTGACACTGTTTAATTTTCATCTTCACTGGTATCGAGTAATATTTCACTACACAGATAAGAAGTCTCAATGTT
>NW_009225071.1:11692-12581 GCF_000690835.1 Fulmarus glacialis
TAGAGTGAGATTGCCATCTGGCCTCCTATTCACTGGTCTAAGCTTGATTATAGATACATTGGCTGAATATTTTCACATGTATTTGCAAAGCTAAAAAAGAGGAAAGCTGAGTTATTTCATTTTTAAGTGGATACATACATACTAGGATATGTCAGAAATTGAACAAAATAATTAATATTGTATGCTATTGTTATGGGAACACAGTAAAGTAGATTCATTTTGGTGAGGGATTCTTTCTGTATGATTGCAATTTTAGATTTGACATTGCTATTTTGAACATGATAGTAAGTGAAAGTTGTTTTCAACTTTAGATTTTGCTACTACATAAAAATAACCTGGAACTCTTCCTGTCACACTCACACTGAGTCCAAACTCACTCTAAGTGTGGCCTAAAGGGTTAGTCTCTTACTAAAGAAATCTTGCAGAGACAGGCCTATGCAGGCACCTCAAAGTACACACAGTACAAATCAGACATAGTATTTGTGCCTCACCTTAATCATACAAAAAATACTGAATTTTCTCTATTTATAGTATATATACAGTATATAGTATAATCTGCAAGATCTAGTCCTCTTGATCTTGATTTATCTTGATCAAGATCCTGAATTAATAGAGGCAGATGAAGCAGGAGCGTGTCACAGAAACATGTCCTACAGTAAGAACTAGGAGCGCTAATAAGATGTACCAGTGTGTAATAATATATAAATCATAGGTTTCAGTGTAAAGAGAAGAAAAGGAACAACACAGACCTTCTTGGATGCAGAAAAGCTTCTTGTTCTTACAGCAGTTAGGCAGTTTGATACCTATTATATGATAAGAAGGACAGATAGGAGTTGCTTTTTTAAGCGTCCCTCTTGAAGAATAAAAAAAATAAAATAAAATAAAAAAA
>NW_009225072.1:0-5622 GCF_000690835.1 Fulmarus glacialis
GCTGACCCCGGGATCCCCCAGCGCCCGCGATTTATGGCACTGCTGGTGGGAGCAGGGGGAGGGCCAGGAGTTAAGCTGAGGCTGAGCTAAGCCCTGCAGATAGAGGACTCCTCTGTCCTAGGCTAATCCCCCAGCCCCCTCCCAGTGTTTATCAGATAGCTGAAGGTGGAGATTATGCAATTGGTGACTACAAAGTCATGTTTAGCTGCCTCCCTTCAGCGAGATGCTCAGATAGCCCCAGTCCTGATCTCTACCAGCATTCCTCTGCAGTCTTCATTAAGCACATACCTGAGGTGGTCTGTCCTGTAAAACTGGGAATGTTTTAGTGTGGTGATGACACCACGAATGTTTCTTTAGTTAAAGTTTGCGTTTCCTTCATTCATCCCTTTATTTTAAGGTTTTATAACAATTGCAGTGAAATTTGCAGAAAAGTGCAAATTTGCACGCTGTGCGTTAGCAAACCTTTTAAAGATTAATGCAGATTGGTTATAGTTTCTACTGGGTTTAAACCGTGGAGGAAGCTGCTTGTGAGTAAGAGCAGCTGGTTTAGATTTTTACTTGGTTTGTGTAACTGAAAATTGGTTTCATTTCTGATCCTAATACATTTGGCTCATTTATTTCTATTGCGTTCACATGTTCTCCAGTAGTAAGAAGCTACACACTGGTTTGTCAGGTCGCTTAGGCTTTATCAAGATTGGAGAGGACTTCACTGTGACTTCTACCTCCTGCTGCTCCAAAAATCCCGTAGATAAAAACACCTTTGTCTTGGAAAACTCCCTGGTCAAATCTAAGTGAGGAAAACCAGGCTCGGTGTTGTCATGCTGAAGTGGGTTTGAACCAGCTCATCTTCACAAGCCGGTGCTGTCCGAAGGTTGGGCTTTTTCAAGGTCTGCATCATTTCACCGAGTGATAGAAAACGGGAACAAGGGGTGTGGGTAGCACACCAGGCACGATGCGGATTTGTGTAGTTGTGCGTCCGCCCTGTCGGAGCTTTCTCGTTAGCTCCTGCGCGGGACGGTGGGCGCAGGCAGCTGCCGTCCCCGCTCCATCTCCCGCATAAGGCGGCGCTTCGGCCCAGCCTGCTCCCGGCGCTGTGCCCGGCTTCGTCCTCCCTTCCTGCTCTGGCTGTGCTCTTTTTCAGAGTAATCGTGTCGAATGGTTTCTCTGTGTTGGATTTGTGCCCTTCCTTTCCTTCGTCTTGCTCTTCAACGTTTTTTTTTATTCTTTCTGTCCCTTATACTGTCTCCTTGATTTTTTGACCTGGTCTGTCTGTCTGTCTCCCTTCCCTTACTGCCCTCTCCCCACCTCCTGTTATTCATCTTCCCAACCACTTTCCTTTACCCATCGAGACCTGTCATCTCCAACACCGTATGACCCTGTGCTGCCCACACCGGCGCATCGCTGTAATTCCCTTGTCGCCGTTGTGGCCACTCGGGTGCTGTCTGGAAGGAGCCTTTGTCCCTGCTGAGGTGTGAGGGTGCCACGTGGGTCACTCTCTTCTGCTCCTGTCAGCTGGACATACCTAAAGGAGCACTGGCCCTCGAGTGCAGCTCTGCAGCTGGCGGCCGTGTCAGAGGAAGAGAAAAGCAGCTCTGGCTGCTCTCGTCCCCGGCTACGCCGGCGAGGTCTGAAACGCCACGTGGTCTGGGCTGTCCCACCCTCCCCTTCCCAAGGGACAACCTTGACTGCTTTGTGGTGTCTCCCCAAGCACTGCCATATACTCCTGATTTCCCCATTAATTTGAATTGTAGCTATCATATGAGCTCCTGCAGCAGAGAAGTTTCTCCTCTGCGTTTTGAACAGTTGGGCTGTAGAGGAGTAACTTCCTACACAGCACAGCCTGCAAAGCCTATGCACTTCTTGTATCTCCTAAGCAGCTTGCCTTTAACTAGATGTGATTAAATATATGTATCACGAACTCCAGGGGGAAAGCACCGAGACACTGAAGTTAAACTCCGGGTACCCGAGGCTCGCGTGGAGAACCATGTGCGGCATCTGTCCCCAGGGAGCTGCAGAGAACCATTGCCACCTCCTGGGTCCTGCTTTAGCTGTGGGTATTTCTGCCTGTTGGAGATTGCACGGTCGTGCATTCAAGCCAGGAAATACCAGAAATAATCTGGTTTAACCAGCATCCATAGGAAGTGCGCGACTGACTGAAAGACAGAAGTGTGGTTCCTCGAGTCCCATTGCTCAAACCAAAGCAATGTCCTTTCTGTTCCTCGGTGCCTCCACCTTGCTCGGCCAGGGTCATCTAGTCATCTGGGTAATGATTATTTGACATTTGGGAAAGCAACCCCATGAAGTATACTGCAGATTTGTGTGTTCCCCTGAACGCACTTGAATAGTGCCCATCTTTGAAGTGCAGCTCTGTTTGTAACTGTCGGGATATTAATGGGGTGAAACACTGGTGCAGGGGAAGGCAGATTGGCCTGGTGTGCGAGGGGTTAAGCGGTTTGCCTGTGCTAAACATCTGCTACAGGAAAAGCTGCTGGTGCAGCTTGCTGGCATTATTTTAAGTGTAGCTGACTGTTAATGTGAAGCAAGGTTTAGGCCTCCCTATGCAGATGCAAGGTAACGAGGATCCATCTGGGTTGACTACCTGGGGCCCTTCAGCCATCATTGACTTTTTCCTTTCCATTTGACGTTGGTGTCTGCGGAGATCACTGCCTGCTCGCAAGTTCTCGCTGAGCTGTGCATCGTCCCTGCTCTGTCTCAGAGGCAATGTTAGAGTCTTAAGATACTGAATTTAATGTGACAGCTCCTATTGCTGGGAGTCCTGCAATTTACATTTTTAGCCATCTGAAGGCCTTCCAAAGATTTGGAAAAGGAACAGTAGAATCATATCATTGTGGCATAACTCTACCATCTTTTCTGTAATAATGAATACCGTAATTCACTTGGGTTTTGGGTGGTGATTTGTGCTGTGAGGCTTTTGCTGGCGCTGCTGGAGCTGCAGGAGGAAGCGAGGAAATGGCCGGGTCCCTCTGCTTGCCCCCAGGAATACTCAAGGTGTGACGGTATTTCACGTTCATTGGTGTCCGGCCGGCACGATTTCTGTATTTGCACACCCTGGTCTGTGTAGTTGATGCAGGGCACTTTAGACCCTTTTTCCCCTCAGGGTTTCTGTTCCTGTCTGCTAACGACAGCACAAAGTTCGATGGAGGCTGCCGGGGAGAGCCGTGCTCTCGCCCCCGCTCCAAGGGTCCTGTCCCGGCACTGGGAAAGTGAAAGATGGAACCTCCCCTTGCAGCCATGCACTGCTGCTCTCCAGCGCTGGGTAATGGATCTGCAGGAGCCTGGCAGCCGGCTGCCTCTTCATCAAACTGACTTGCAGAAGCTCAACAGTTTTCCTACTGCGTGCCTGCAGCGGGTGCTGGCACCACTGGGCATCGAGAGGAGCATTCAGAGAAAAACCTGAAAATTGGGAATAAAACTGGGGCAGTGCAGCATGCTTGTGCCACGCTGATGAGAAAACATCATCCATTTCTTTGCTCTCATCTCTCTTCTTTGTTAAGGGAGTACATAAGGTAGTGCAAGGGAAGCCACTCGGGGACTTGTTTGGGCCCCGGGTGATGGGTTTGACCTCCTGCCCATGGAGGGGGGAGACCCTGTTCTGTGGCAGGGGCAGGCGCTGCAGCCATGTGGCCTCTTACGGCTGTAACTGTGCTCCTCGTGATCTAACTGGCACTTTGTTTCCCAAACTACTTCTGATAAATTGTGTGACTAACGGCGTTTCTGAGAGGCTGTGTTTTTAAACAAACTTGGGTTTTACTTCATTCTTCTTGATACTGTTGAGAATTGCTGGACTTAATATCCTATGAATATGTTGAATTGAAATTACTTTATTGGCGGTTGAGGAACTGGATTTGTGGCAGGCCTGTGAAGCTCCGGAGCTGGAGGCAAACCCCCCTGCACACCTTGCTGTGCTGACCGAGTAAAGGCGGTGAGGAGCCTGTGCTGGGTGCCGAGACCGGCGTTTCTGGGTGAGCGCCTGTGCCATGCTCTGCTTTGCAGACGTCTGTCCGGGCAGGCCACGGGGTGCCAAGACTTTCACAGTACCCTCAGGAGAGTTTCTTATCACTCAGTGAAGCCGTTTTGTTGACCACAAAGCCTTTCGTCTTCTCTTCCAGATGAGCGGGTGGATCAGCGAACCTGCCTGATCTGCGGGGACAGAGCTACGGGGCTGCACTATGGGATCATCTCCTGCGAGGGCTGCAAGGGATTCTTCAAAAGGAGCATCTGCAACAAGCGGGTTTACAGATGCAGTCGAGACAAGAACTGCGTCATGTCACGCAAACAGCGCAACAGATGCCAATACTGCCGGCTGCTCAAATGCCTCCAGATGGGGATGAACCGAAAAGGTAAAGAAAACCGGGCTTTTTACTGGTGGAGGTACAGATTGGGGCCAGTGTTAGCAATGCATGCTACCCTTCCTCAGCTGCCATTTTGTATTGCAATTCTGCCTCTAACATTCTTGACAAGAAAAAGTCAAAATTCAGTAAAATTATGCACGGATAAAAAATTCTTCCTGAACTACTTTGTTACTGTATTGGAGGAAAAATCTGTATGAATTGAAAGCACATATAAATATTTGGAGAACTGATCGTTGTGATCCCTTTTTTCAGGGAAGGAAACAGTTTGTTACTGTCTTTCCTGACGGATCTGTCCTTGCATTTACCCTGAGCGAAGTGGTCACTATTTCTATGCTTCAATATACTGACATGGCAAAAATGAATGCATTTAAATAGGCTTTTAAAATCCCAAGAGATCTGAGTCAGACTTCACCCGTTTGTTGTGGTGGGAGCTTAGACCTGCAGTTGCTGCCCAGGGATAAGGTGTGAGGGTCTTCGCTGACCGCCCGTCTCTGGTCGATGACGCACGGCTCCTGGCAGTGGCATGTGGAGCTGGGGAATGCTGAAGGTGGTTTTGCCAGGTACAAGGTCACTGAGGAGACAAGTGAGATCTGGGTTGGGGACAGCCACCCCTTGGTCCCCACGTGTGCAGAGGTGATGAAATGCTACGCTATCATCTTCAGGATGGAAAATCTTAAGTAGCTCAGAAATGAATAATAAAAAATAGACTGGGATTTATTTTGGTGTCATGTCTCTACTCTTCACTCCAATCTTTTGACTTTTTAATCTCTGGAAATGTTGTTACCGATTACAAGCAGAGATTTCTTGGTTTAACGGCAACAGGCAGGACTCTGAGCAGAAGCGAGTGCTGCTGTGGCGCAGGGGCTGCGTGGCTCCCTCCTGGACGTGCACGTGGGACGGGGGGGGGGACTCTTCCTGGCCGCCAAACAGAAGTGTCATCTCATGATGACAAATGTAGCTATCGATGCCTTTAGTGTCATCGTTCATATGAAAGCCGCCTGTCAGAAGCACTAAAACTTCCATAAATTTACTGCAAATCCACCAGGATCTTCCTTAGAAAATGTGTCTCGGGGCTGAGATGGAAAGCTTATCTCCTGACTGCTTTGATTACAAATTATCTTTGGGAGTTTTATTTGATGGGGAAGGCAGGCTGGTCCCCGGTAATCTTTTAACTGAAGGGCGTAGTTCTGGGTGACCAGAGGCGCTGGCTGGGTTCCTTTATTTTCAGTGTCTGTGGTCTGACCCGCTC
>NW_009225073.1:0-15937 GCF_000690835.1 Fulmarus glacialis
TTGTAGATGGGCGTCACATTGGCAAGCCCAGATAAATTTATACTGCCACAGCTTGATGTCAGTCAAATGGAAACCTAGTAGGAAATTACAGTCTCTTTCTTGAGAGGTCTTTAATTCAGCTGGTGTTCACTAGTGAGCCTTCATGTCAGGGTCTTCCTCTGAAAAAGGCAGCCAAAAGCAGTCCCTGCTTTCCCGCTACCAGGTAGCCAGAAGCAGTCAAAGCTGAGGCCAGAATATGGTGAAGGCAGCCTCTTCTGCCAAGCATCAAGTCCAGAAGAAGGTGCAAGGGAAAGACAGGCATATCTTGCCTAATGCATGGGGAGCATGGGGCAGGGGAGCCTGCCCAGTTTCTCCCTCTACCAACTTCAGTTATTTTGGCTCCTGGTCTCCATCAAATGCATTCCCAGCTGCAGCCTCCCAGTCCCCACAACACTGGGAGCTAATGAAAGTGTAAAAAATGTAGGGAAGAATATTTATGTGAAAGAAATAGTTCACAAATTTAAAAGAAAAAACCTCAAAACCTGATTGCATTTAATTTAGGCTCCTCCACTCCTGAGGACACAGCCTCAAGCCAAGCTATACTCTGCTCCATAGTGTTTGAGCTTGGATGCTGCTCTTTTGCAACCTCTCTGATGAAGAAGCAGATGTGGGTTGCTACATTTCTTGCTGGCTTGCTTGACTGCACAAATAATCTGAGAAAAGAAACAGTGGGGGTCTGTTACAGGCCACCCAACCAGGAAGACCAAGCTCTATAGACAGATAGGAGAAGTTCACAAGCCCTGGTCCTCATGGGGGACTTCAAGCACCCCAATATCTGTTGGAGGGACAACACAGTAGGGCGTAAGCAATCTGAGAGGTTCCTGGAATGCATCGATGATAACTTCCTTCTCCAAGTGGTAGAGGAGCCAACGAGGAGAGGTGCTATGCTGGACCTTGTTCTCACCAACAAGGAGGGGCTGGTGGGGAATGTGAAGCTCAAGGACAGCCTTGGCTGCAGTGACCATGAAATGGTGGAGTTCAAGATCCTTGGGCACCGAGGAGGGCACACAGCAAGCTCACTATCCTGGACTTCAGGAGAGCAGACTTTAGCCTCTTCAAGGATCTGCTTGGTTGAGTGCCATGGGATAAAGCCTTGGAGGGAGAAAGCTGGTTAATATTAAAGGATCACCTCCTCCAAGTTCAGAAACGATGCATTCCAATAAACAGGAAGTCCGGCAAAAACACCAGGAGGCCTGCATGGATGAACAAGGCGCTCCTGGACAAACTCAAACACGAAAAGGAAGCCTGAAAGATCAGTACCATTTATTTTACACATTTTAAAGTCTTAGCTTCTTTCCCCCTCCCCGCCTTATTCTCCGCTGGAGCCAGCTCTTTGATTTATTTACTGCAACACTCCTTAGGAAAATGTCTTGTTTAGACTCTCTGAAGTTTTACACTTGTCCTCTGAGTGGGTGTCACTTGCATGGCACTACTCAAAGGCGGCTGTGATATTGCTGGCACTGAGTGAGAGATATAACGTATTATAGGGTATTGCTCCGCTTTCCAGAATAAACATTTACTTGAGCGGAAACCACTTTATGGTTTTAGCTACTTATGCTTATATGTATAACAAATTTCAAAACAAAAAATGAAAAAATTTACCACCAGACAAGAGCGTGCCATTTAAAGGCTAAAAGTTCTGCTCAGGTGCAGAAGAAAAGTAATTATTAGTTTGTCTGTCAGGAGAAGAAAGATGTCACAACCTTTGAAATCGCATTCCAGTTTGCATTTCCTTTCTACGCCTTGTTCGAAGCAGATACTACATTTTGGCAGGAAATGAAGAGCAAAAGCTTCCTGCGAAGACAAACTTCATGACTCAGTTTATATAAACTAAACCTTCTGCAAGTTTAACATTACCTTTTAGAAAAACCTGATTGAATGCTCCAGGGTGAGCAGAAGAGGGATGCTGCGTAGGCTTGTGCACACTGCTAGTCACTACCTCGCTGGTCCTCACATTTGACTCCTCTATCCCGTTGGGTTTGTGTCTTCCACAGGGACTACCAATACAACCACCAGACTAAGCACCACCCAGGCACAGGGGTGCAGCTTCTGTGGATGCCAGCAGAACTGCACCCACCTATACCACAGCAGGACTTTCCCCACTGCACGTGCAACCAGTTTGGGCCGCTGCCTGCAGAATGTAATCTCCTGTCACAGGTGACACAGGAGGAGACATTTTGCTTTTCAGGTCTCAAGAAGGTGCCCAAATTAGATTGCATCTGCAGTCCTGGGATGGTCCCCTGCTCTGCTAACCACTCAGCACCACATGCACCCAAGGAAAAAATGTTTACCTGGTGTGGCCACGGTTAACCTTTTTTCCTTGCTGAGACGGTGCCCATGGATGAATTCACTCATGGAAGGGGGGCCTCTCAGAAGATATGATTCTGTGGAGGTGGGATGAGGGGGGGCTCTTAATAATTTCTGGAGGTAGGTCCCTGAAGTCCTGGAATGGCTCTGATCACAAAGGGAAGGTGAGAATAGTCTTGCAGGAGATCCAAGAAAAATACATATGGAAACAAAAGAGTTTACTTTAATTACCTTTCAAAACCTCATGAATGACAACATCACGTTAATTTGCTTAACAGGTAAAAAACAACTAGTGTTGCCACCCCATGTCATTTCCACAGCAGGGCACCTTCCCTGCATTGGAAATCCTGGTTCGTATTAGGGGAGGAGGAGAGGAGGTTGAGTTATATCTCAGCATCCTGGAGTCGACATGTACAAGGCTCCCTGAACGTTCTCTTGGTTTTGCATTGTGACTAGAGCATACAAAAAAAGGCAATGATTATCTAGGACTTCTCTAACAGAGAGTCCTCTTCATCTTCAGAACCGTGGAGATCCCCACACCTACAGAGCTTTGGCAGGGCAGTCACAAGACAAGATGAGAACTCGCTGCTTGAACAGTGAAATATTTGCATTAGGTTATGAACGGCAGCCATCCCCCTTCAAAAGGTTGCTTGCTCCCATGCAGAAAAATTGATCTGAGTGAACACATCCATATTCTTTTCATACTGATGAAGAACAAGCGAGCACCAGAGCTTAACAAAGAGATGCAGTTTCTTTTGTGTTAAGCGCTGAAATGCTCATAGACCACAATCCTTTTTTTATTTTAGATGCTCATTACGGAAAACCTTAAGGAAAACTTAAGGAAAACTTGTTAAAGAAAATACATTCACACTAATATTAAAGACATACAAGATGCACTGAGACATTGACAGAATATAGTTCAAAACACTGCATTAAGGAGGAGGAAATAACACAGCGAGTAGGTGGATCAGAACCACATGTTGCCAGGCTTTGAATTTTGTATTCATATTCTCCCCACCTCCTTCTCCCCAGTCAAAGTACAAAAAAAAAAAAAAAGAATTATAATGTTTACAATTCAGTGAACGACTTTAATGAAAGTCTGGCCACTGCACTGTACTGTAAAGATCACTGCATGCATACCTTTTCCTCTGAGTGCCACTGCTGACCAGTAAGTTTGGTTGCTGTGGGCCCTGACTATGCAGGAGGAAAGTGTCTATGCTTGGCACGGTGGCTGATGCCTCCTCACTTACTTTAGGGCTGCCGATCTTGCTCTTTCCAAGCTTGCCTTTGCTGCGTCGGGACTGCTCATGATCAAACTCTAAATCCTCCAGTCGCTGGGTAAGGGCAAGTTTTTGCTGGATAGCCATGCGCAACAGAGAGTTTAGGGTCTTCTTCTCATCCTCCGCAGCTGCTAGCTGCCTCTGCATCTCATCCAGCTGCGTGACGTACTCATCACACCTGGGAAAACAAACAAGGCAGAAATCTGAGGAACGAGTCCAAGAACCAACCTACCGGTGATCGCATTCCATTCCTGGGCCACAATTACAAGGACAGATTCACATTCAAGCTTTTGCCAAGCCTAATCCTGGAAGCAGACAGCGTGAATTCTTCTGTTACCACTTCGAACAAATTTGGACTTGGATCTCAATGCCAACACTTCTTGTATATCTAGAATATCAGAGTAGTCTATGACAACATGATACGTTCCTAATGCAGATAACGAGCAATTGGAGGGAAGGTTTGGGATTATCTCCAGGTTAGACCACAAATAACAATTTGGGGGGCTGGTTCAGCTAGTAACTCACCAGGGATAAGAATGTCTACTAATTAGGTAATATTATTTTTCATAGACAGTAATACCTACTTAAACAAAATATTACAAAAAATGATGAAAAAAAGACTGCAAGTACTTTGAACACTTGACACATCAGATTTTGTGAAATGAGAAGCCCTCAGTTGTTTGCCATTAACTGATTAAAGAGGAAACCCCAAACCTGGAAGTTATTTCACATTCACTGTTGAATCTCTTGGAGGTGTGCTCAGGTATCCATTGCTATGGTCACCTACTCCTTTTTAACACTCAGCCTCTTTTATCTGCATGAAAAACTGTGTCTTTTTCATTTGCTTTAGATCTCTGAGACAGATTTTGAAATAAAACCACCTTTCTCATCATTTTGTTATCAATTAAGACTGAACTCAATTTAGTTCCATTTTAAACAATGATTCCTAAAGTTAACAGGAAGAGCGAGGCATTTCAGGATGGTCTTGGTCACTTTTTGAAGTGAAATTGCTTCAGTTTGTTAACAATAGACCATCTAATCAGTAAGTACCAAGAGTGATAAATGTATACCAGTACTGAAATGATTCACAGAGAGCAGTAATGTCTGACCATCGGACATTTGTGGCAACATCTAAGAATTTTTCATGTTAAATGATGCAGCTTTCGTGAAATCTCCTCCCCCCGTGATCTGTATGAATCTAAATAGCTTTGCTGTGTAATTACAATAGCGTAATGGATGAGGATTTAACTTTATCAGTATCACTCACAGGAAACAAGCATAGAAAATAATTTTAGCTTTCTTACTCAAAATGCGTGACGCAATAAACTTTTCAATTATTGCAAACTGAGGGATGAAACTAATTTCTCTGAAACTTTAATCTTCTCCTTGGGAAACAGAAATAAAGTATACTTGAAAATTCGTAGTTATTCTTCACACACAAACACTCACATATATATTGCACTCTCCTTTTGAATAATTCAGGCACTGGAAGCAAAATTACTAAGTCAGCCATAGTTTCATCTACAGTTTCAGTATTATCTTTCTTCTACAGGACCTTAATAAACCTGACTGTCTCTATTCAAGCCTTGAGGAAGAGAGATATTCCTGAAACGTTGGTTGACTTAAAGCCAACTTGCACACCTATTTCTGCTCCAAGCAATGAGAAGTCTATTGATGCTTTAGCCAGTTTCTTTGACAGAGACATTAGAATGAAATCAGCATTCTGGAGATTAAATTCAATTAATTTGAAATACGAATTACTACAATGTCTGTTATGAGAGTTTTAAAGACTTATTCTTGTAACCAGGTGGATCCTGTATCCATGTCTCTTATTCTCTCTTACTTTCCTCTTTGTCTAGGAGACATTTTTTTTTTCCAAATATGTTTTCTGTTGAAAATTTTAAAAAGTAACACCTTCAGCAACACCTGTAGCACCGTGCCACTAGAGGAACAAACTGCCTTGCTTTAGTATTCCAATAAGCCAATTTTGGTTTTGGAAAAAGATTGTTTTTCCTCAGGCCTTAGGATGTGTTTTTGGTATTTAGGCATCTGCTTTGTAGAACAGCGTAACTGAGCAGTTAAGAAACATAAGCTCCATGAAGGTGGATATTACTAAAGCAGACTTAGACAAACCTGCTTTTTGTTACCTGCTAGGAACTATAAACAAGCTGGCCCTAGAAACCTGGCTATACTAGATGCTGTTAGCTGGCCTCATACTTGAGGTGAAATCAATCTCGTTAATACAACATTTTCCAACTCTTCTGATTAATTATATGCCTTCCTAGAAGTCTCCCCATAACAGCAACCCTGCATTTTTGGCAGTTCTCTGCAGTGTTTGGGTGGTTCCAGTCATCTGACCTCCACCACGACTTGAAGTTTCCTATTATTTTTCCTAAACACATGGTCCATTGTCTCTGTGTTTTGTTGCTCAAGCATGTTTTTTTTTTGAGAAACAGTGTTCAGAAAGGTTAAACCTAAATCAGTCAAGTAAAGGCCATAATTAACTTTAGAAACTGCTGAATTAACAGCCTCAGATCTCCTTGAAGTCTGCAGCAGTGAAGGTTATTCCATGTAGCGGGAGGTAGCTACTGCCTGCAGCCACGGCATTTCCCTTCACTGAAATATTCCCTGCTACGTGCAAGTGTGGGATAAAAAGAGAATTGTTTCCAGTTACAAAAGAAAAAAGCATTACATACATCCATATTGCCTCTTGCCCACACATTTTATAAACATTTGTGAAGTCTCACAAGGAAGAAAAAGGTTAAGAGCTCCTAAGAGAGATGACTTCTGGCACAGCACAGGCCATTGCGGACCGAGCAGGGGTCCAGGATGCACCAGGGCTCTGAATGGGTCTTTCAGAAGTACTTAAACAGTAGTGAATAACAAAAGTTAGGTTATGTCCTCCTGAGTCAGAGCTCTTTCCCAATTTCTCCCTTGCCCCAGGACAGGTGTAAGCTGCAAGTGACTATTCAATAAACAGTACTGTTATCTTGCTGTCTGCTGGTCTACTTATTGCCAGAAAAAAAGTCAAGATTTCACCTATTTCTCATTTCTCTTGTCTCAGAAAGGAAGCAGACAGACACATAAGCCCACTTATTTTGTATGAACTGATCCAAGAAGCTTATATAGGAGTTTAAAGGGTTTCTAATTCCTTCTCCTTCTCTTGCCTAGGAATGCAAACCAAATACCAAGTCAGGCTTATGCGTAATTTAGGTAACGTAAATCATAGCAGAGCTTGAGCTAAAACCCAGCGACACTGACAGTGACAGATTGCTGTTCTAGCCATATAAGCGTAATTCTTTTCTGCTCATAAATGTTTTCTCATCTAGGATAGCTCCAGGACCTGTCCGAACTTCCTAGTCCATCTCTTCAGCACACTGTTTTGCAGTGTCAGAACAGTGGCAATATAATAAGTAATATTTCTTGCTCTCTCCTTTTGAGTATCTCTATTTAGGTTGGGAAAGCAAGCATGTGTAGGGACTCAGTAAAATTAGCTTTCTGAAACCCTTTAGGATCCTGCTTTAAAAGTAGTTCCTTCCAGCACCAGGCTTCTTTTCCCTTCCTCTTCCAGGGAAACCCCTACTCTAGATGGGAAAACTAATGGTTTAAAGAATATATTTTTCATTTGCCCTCTGGATGAGCGCTGGCCACCAGCCTCACTGCTTCCCACTCCCACAGCTCCTGCCTGGGTCAACGACTCAGGGTTGGAGTGCAGGGAAACAACAGGAGGGGCAGGAAAGGCTCTCACCGTTTTTTCTGGTCTGGGACTACCAGAAGCAGCCCAGGACAAAATAAGCAGGCTAAAGGCAGGAGCTGCAAATCTGATGGGCAGCACATGGCCCTGGCAGGAACAGGAACTTCAACTCTGCTCTGCCAACCCCATGCATCCCACAGAAAAAAAGGTTTTATACACCGTCGCTTTGTTTTTCTTTTTTAAGAGAGGTGTTTGGGGAAAAGGGAGTTTGAACTGTATTGAGGACATATTCTTGACGGGTCTGAAATAAATTCAGAAAGGGATCACAAGACTAATGAAGAGGGAAGGAGGAAGCGGTAGAGGTCAGAACCACAGAGACTTTGGATTGGGAAAAAAACAGTCCCAGAAGGAAAAAGAGCAAAAGTAGAGGTACAAGCAGGACAGAAGGACTTTTGAGGGGGAGGAGAGAAGAACTGAAGAAAGAACTTAAGGAACGGAAGGATGCACAAGTGTTAGGGAAATCACAGAAAAAGGATGGCTCCTGCTTTCTGCATAGGGGATCTTTGGAGAAAAGTGTCATCTTTGCTGTTCAGACCAGGAACAGGTCTGCTGTGCTCTCCTTATAACGTGGTATGACCTTTGTCCAGTGCGTTTGAGGAAGAAACCATACAGTTCAGCACCAGAATGAACATCCATTTGGGGACCAAATGAACAGAAAAGGATGGTTTATGAAAGAGAAGGGATATTGCTCTATCAAAAGTATATGAAATCATTTTCAGATCTATAATACAACTCTGCTATTAGACAGATGTTCTCCCTACAGTACAAATTCAGGAATAAGTACCATGTGATGCAGGATAACCATGGAAACCACTGTTTTATTCAACAGAAGACTAAACAATTGCTTTTTTATGCTGAAGGTTGCTATTGCATCATTGTTACTGCATGAAGAATCTTACAGTCTTGTATTTTCAAACAGATTTCTCTTCCTGAACAGACATCTATAGTGTATCAGCTCTCTGTCATTTAAACAAATGCTATTCCAAATGGAGTATTCAGAATGAGTCAATGATTTGTACATTTAAGAAGATTGATTTAACTATAAAGGCCATTAGATTCCAGGGTAAGGAAGGAAAAGGAATATTTTACAACAGAGAAATCTATAGGAGCACACTGATGTGCAAGACCTTGCAGTGAATGATTTTTTTATAACTGTGCTCAAAAAATACTGGGCAAAACTTACGACCTCAAGGGCAGGGATATGTTCCACAGGCCACACAGTAAGTGTTTAATCAGTACTGTGTGGAGTTTTCCAGTAGCAGTAGATGCTTTGGGTGAGGTTTATCTCTACTAACTTTAGATATTTACAAAGTGGAAATCTATAACTTGGTCAGTCACCCAGATTCCCTTTATAGTTCACAGAAAAGAAACAGAAGCTTCATTGCATCCTACACACAAGACATCTAGAAAAGACTAGATGAATGGCACCCTTTAAGCCTAATTCTCACAGAAAAGATGCTGCTGTCCCCCACCAGCTTCAGGATATGCCTTAAACCCAACAGAAGTGTGCACTCAGGATGCCCAAATAGGGTAAAGAGCATTCAGTACACCAACAACCTAATATTCCCTTTAAGTAGCAACTTCTAAATCTTTGCAAACTTCTTTTACCTTTTAGGCTGATGATTTACCTTCCATGCAAGACCCTTGTTTGCTTTATGCTCATGATGCCACTCCTCTCCTCTGAAGTTAGTAGCCTTCCGGGTAGTCTTACAGAGTTAGTACATTCATGTATCTCCTAGAGTAATGAGCTTGCAAATAAAGATCGACACGTGCATTTCTAATACACACACACACAACTTTGCTTTCTTGAAGAAAATCTTTGGATGCCAATGAAATGAATGGAGCTACCTTGGTTCACACCACCTGCTGAGCTGGTTCTTCATCTCCATTATGCACTACCCGTACTCTTCTGACGATGAACCTACGATGAATTTGTACACAGCACCAATGTCACGGGCATGTAAACGTCCCTTCTCCTTCCTTCCCACCTCTCCCAGCTGCTGCTGCCATTGTCACGAAGCAACAAAGGACCTTACAAGGCTGGAAGAGGTGAGATGGCACCTATATACCGCAGGGAGCACTGAAGAGATGTTGGCATGAGGCAGGAAGACGTCTTATCACTTATGGACTAAAGCACAAGCAAGAAATCTGCATTGTATTTGACTATAAGGGGAAAAAAGTGCCTTGATATACAGCATAATTTCCTGAGGATATGAATTTCCTTGTGTATTTGGGAATTAAGAATTTATTGATGAAAGTGTTGGATCTTTAAAAAAAAAAAATTTTTAGATAACCTTTTAAAAAGCAACTAAACTCAAAGGCTCTTCTGAAGAAGGTGTGGGAAAAGGAAAGATGAGAGATGATTCATTACTCTCCTGCTAGGAGGAACTATGTTACAGAAGAGAAGTGAAACTTTTATCCTGTGAAGGAGAAGATAATAAATTGAATATCACAGCAAGAGAAAATAAGAATTCATGCTGGAGTGGGAAACTGCAGTGGCCTCACAATTGTTAGTGCTGGATTACAGCATAGGATGGTTGATGAAATAGGTTTTACTAGTGGTAAGTAACAAATCCCACGATAATGAAAACATGGGATTCTGATGATCATCATTAACCATACAATAGCTTTACATGCAGAATCACTTCTGAATGTGAAAATCAGCCACATAAATCTACTATTTGATTTCCACTTTAAAAAGCCCTATAAATGCAAATATACTGACGGTTGATATTGGCATTTATAACACTTTACTCAGGGTTGTATTGCCATTGCTATTCTCCAGCTTTATTTTCCAAGACACACATCTCAGTAGCATTTGAAAGCTTGCAGGTTTTGCACAGTGTGCACTCTAAGACTCATTCACCTTCATCCAGCAAACCCCTGACCTTGCAGAAAATAATTTCTGTCTCTCCTCCTAAGCACCTAACATACACAGCTAAGTCTGTTCTCACTTAGCACACACACATTTACTTTTACAGTGCTGAGCCAGACGGTGAAACCATTTCCCTTACCTGGTTGCAAACATTGCTCTCAAGGATGAGAAGGTTGCTGCATCTTCCTTCAAAGCCTTTAATTCATTCCGTAGTTTGGTCATGGTTTCAGTCACCATTGCTTTTTCATTTTCGTATTTATTCTTCAAATTGGCTAGTGCCACTTCAGCTGTCTGAAAACACAAACAAGGATATATGCTTATGAGACAGGTATCTGATAACAGCTAAGATGCCATGTTTGATTTTACTTTAGGTTTCCTTCTTCATTCATACAGTGAAAGAAAGTTAGGCCTGAGCTTCATTGCACTGCACCCTTTAACGTCTTCTTTTAAGTTGTACTCCGTGAAACCAGGAAAAGGAGAAAGCAGTTGAAAGGACAAAGCCAATTTCAATGCATTGGCAACAACTCGATACCTTAAACGTCTCTGCAAAACTGTGCAGCTGTACGTTGAGGGCTCGGGCAAGTGAGTAAGTTACTCCAGCTTAAGGAGTTGCTACCGTGTTATTTGAGCTGCAACAACCAACCAGATGTGTCCCATGACCACGCTGCAAACAGGACGCATGGCACGTGAGACTCAGACTCTGTAGCCAAGGTGGGAACTAACGCGTCTTGCCTCATGATTCCGGCCAGATGACGTTTTCCTTGGGCGAGGCAACTGCTAGGACCTGACAGCTTGCTTTTATGTCTGAGCACTGTCAGTGCCCACTGTCGGGCAAAACAGCATTATTTTGGCAGTTTTAACCACTACAAAAAAGAACAAAAAAAGTGTAAATTACAATTTTCATTTAATAGGAAAGCGAGGGTTTAAAGTCATCCTATTCCTTCATTTTTTCTGCTTCCTCCTTTCTTTTTTCAGTTTCAACCATTACATTTCTTTAATTTATTGCCCTACTGCTTTTAATAGTTACATATGTCTTATTTCTGCAGGAGATGAACCTTCTGTTTTACCTACGAAGTCCGGAATAATTTTGAGGTTATTCAAAATACATAGTTTTATAGAGGCTTTATACCTACTGCTGCTATGAGACATTTAAAATTATTGCCATTGAACGAGATGAAGAAAAAAAATGTTTCCTTTTACATTTACTCAGTGGGGAGTTATGGTTGTTTTTTCACTTCATTTAGTGCATAATAAGTTGCAGGCAATCAGTTTCCCCTGTTGATCTTGTGGGTTCTTGAGTCATCACCAGGGGAGAGAAGTATAGAAGAACATTAGTTTAAAGCAACCAGCAAGAGGACATGACAAAAGATGGTAATGGCCAAACAGTTGGAAACCTATTTTAAACTCAGTTTTCTGAAACTCAATACATTTCCCACTAACAATGTCTCTTAACAAAAGGACATATTACCATCTCCTACTAAAATACAACTCTATTCATTTGTGACTGGGGAAATAGCACAATTGGAAATGGCAGCATTAAAATAATTCAATTTTTTTTCCAATTGTATACTCACCGATAATGTTTTCTCTACTTTCATACTAGTTTACATTGAGAGAAGAGATTTTAAAAAATCACTTGTAACTACCTGTCATTTTATATAGATGGATTTTTCCATGCCAAATTTGAAATCATCAGCAATACATGTTAAAAAAATCAACCACTTAGGGACATATTCAAATAAATACAGCTTTTCTCAACCTTGCTGACATATGCTTTGGTATAATGTAGGATGGTAGACACCATCCTACACCTTGGCAGGATAAAGCAGAAACTGTCAGCTTTCTATCTGTTTTCAGCTATGAGCAATAATGTACACTCATAAATTAACATGGAGAAGAAGGTTTAACTATGTTTAATAAAACTACTTTTTTGAAGGGAAATCTAAGAAATACAGCATCAGAGGACAAATTTCTATTTAACAGACATGATTAAATCAGATTTATTTAAGAATTTTCAGGTCCCTAATGAGGCAGAAGTGATTTATGAGAGCACAGGTAGACTCTACAGCTCAAACTGAGTTCTGCTTTGCCCCTAGGGCAGGAATTCAGATGTCTTTGCTTTGCAAGACAAATACAGCCCTATGTCCCTTAACCTATCATAACTCATCTTCAAATACAGAATTCACGTAAATATTTTCCTTTGTTTAGGAATGAAAATGAGTTAAAGATATGTGCCACCTAATGCTAGACTTCTAAAAAAAATTATTAAGTTGTTTCAGCAGTGGGATTACATATTCCATGTAAACCCAATAATTTACGCATCACTGAAACTGTGCACAATGATCAGACAGATCATTGTGATCCCAATGTTTTAGTCTGGATGTCAGGGTAAGTTAACTGGACATGTAACACTACAGGATGAAAAATAACTTAGAAATATAATTTAGTTGGTGAATAAAGGTAACAGAGGAAGGGCTGTGTCAAATCTTCAAACCTCTTTTTTCCTTTCTATTAGTTTTCCATAAAACAACATATAGAAAACAAAGCATAAATTGCAAAACCTGTTGGAAGTGCCTGGTGGCTCTCCGCACACCAGACAGGCTTTTGAACACACCCAGGCTGTCGAGGGTTTCCCTTCTGAAAGTCTCCTAAGTAGATGAAGAACGAATGGGCACAAGTGCTCTGCTAGAGAAGCAAATAAAACTAACAAAAATGTGTTTTTAATAGGCAAGAGAAAGAAGGGGGAAGCAGGCAAGGGTAGCTTCTGTTAGAAACCTGCAGCCAGGGCCAGCAGAGCAGCAACGCATCGCTTTAGCGTGAGGCTCAAGAGGTCCTTGTAAGAGCTGGTGGGCGCCCGACTGTGCGGATGCTCAGGTTACCGACAGCTCATCGGTTTGGAACCTGGATGCTGACTGAAGCCGATTGCTGTCAGACTCCTTGGCTCTGAAGATGACATTTTACAATGCAGCCAAGTCAATCTGTATTGGCTAGCTGCCACCAAAAGAATAATTACCCAGCCTTTCCCCATCCCTACCCTTTGCACATTGTGTGGTTTTCTTCTATGCTTACTGTGACCCAGTTTGGGGAGCCCGAAGAGGCAGAAAACTTGCCTGAAGCACCCTGGAGCCAGAATGTGTGATGGGGAGCGGGGCTGAGGGGAGAAGGGGAGCTTGGACTCCATCTTTCAGAGGTACCTATGTGCCTGGTCAACTCAGCTGTACTGCTAGACTGTGCAAGAGTAATAGGGACAAAATGAACTGAAGCCATAGCTTCATGTTACTCTTCCTCCAGCAGCAGCTCTAGTCTAAATTATTTCTATTTGTTCCCCCTCTCAGCCAATCTCCAAAATTGTGCCCATTGAACCACATATGTGTGGTTTTGCCTGAAACCAGTTCTGTGGGATAATCTAGATTTTAAAAACCTGGGGTGAACGGTGCATTCGGAGAGTGCTCTGAAAGGAAGGATAGGGCAAATAAAAGTCTGCATCCCCAAGTAGTGGGTGCCAGAAGGAAGCAGATGCCCAGGACCTGGCTTTGTTTTTAACAGCTCTTTCTGAAGCATTTGGTTTTAAGCTGTGGTTAACTACAAAACTCTGTTAGAGAAACTTCGCTCCACGTAAAAATGCAACCTCTGAGCAACACACATGGAAATGGAGAGTACAAGAAAAAGATGAAAACACATAAAAAAGTGTGATACTCTTCAGTGAAGTAAATAAAGCAATAAGACAGGAGAGGGGCTAATGAGACTCCTGACAGGGGACCAGTCATGCAGAGGAACTGGGCGAACGCACTACCCAGCCACTCGACGAGCCACCTGGAGACACAGGATAAATGGCTAGCAGAGCACGTAGCATTTGTTGTGCAGAGGACATCACCTGTAGCTGAGGATGGGAGGGAGCAGAGAGCTCCAACACCTGGACTCCTGCAGGGTGTGAAACACTATCCAGGAAGAGAGAGCTGGGGCACACAGAGCTCACTGCCCGCATCCCCAAAACCCAGCCATGGAGCTGCACAGGCTGAGGTGGGCACACTCCTGAGCCCAGGAACCGAGGCACTGCCAGAACTAATGACGTCCTTATCCTTGCAGAAGAGATGCCCAAATCCAGCTGCCTAAAGCTTGCTATCCAAATCCTGAATCCGTGAACAAACCTCATTTCCTCTATATATTCACATTCTAAGATGACTTCATATCCCATTTACTTTACATTAGCAGCATGAGAAGCAAACCAAGTAAAAAAATCATTGCTGAAAGAATATTAAGTCCTACAGTAGTAAGTACTTATTTTTTCACACAAGAAAGCAGAACAGTAGCCTGTTATTTTAGTGTAGAAATTGTATGTGGTATTGGAACTTTCCACACAGCCTCACTTTCCCAGAGAAGTTCTACTGTATTCTGTCTATATGACATCAGGGCATTTGTTTATAGATAAGGTACTGTATGTCTGGGGTTATCAGGTTATTTTTTCTGAAGGACTTTTATGGGCATCTCAGTTATGGGAGCTGGAGACACCATAGTTAGGGCCAATACAGATGTGAAGGTCTTGCTGACTCAACTCCTTCCCATCAAACTGTTTACCTATGAGAACAACCATAGAATCACAGAATGGTTTGGGTGGGAAGGGCCTTTTAAAGATCATCCAGTCCCACCCCCCCTGCCATTGGCAGGAACATCTTCCACTAGACCAGGTTGCTCAAAGCCCCATTCAACCTGGCGTTGAACACTTCCAGGGATGGGGCATCCACAACTTCTCTGGGCACTGTTCCAGTGCCTTACTACCCTCATAGTGAAGAATTCCTTCCTTATATCTAATCTAAAGCTACCCTCTTTCAGTTTAAAGCCATTACCCCCTGTCCTATCACTACAGGCCTTTGTAGAAAGTCCCTTTCCAGCTTTCTTGTAGGCCCCCTTCAGGTACTGGAAGGCTGCTACAAGGTCTTCCTGGAGCCGCCTCTTCTCCAGGCTGAACAACCCCAACTCTCTCAGCCTTTCCTCATAGGAGAGGTGTTCCATCCCTCTGATCATTTTTGTGGCTTTAAAAGCAGGTCCATGTCCTCCTTATGTTGGGGGCCCCAGAGCTGGACGCAGTACTCCAGGTGGGATCTCACAAGAGCAGAGTAGAGGGGCAGAATCACCTCTCTTGACCTGCTGGTCATTCTTTTCATGCAGCCCAGGATACCGTTGGCCTTCTGGGCTGCGAGCGCACATTGCCAGGTCATGTTGAGCTTCTCATCAACCAACACTCCCAAGTCCTTCTCCTCAGGGCTCTCTCAATCCATTCTCCGTCCACCCTGTATTTGTGCTTGGGATTGCCCTGACCCACGTACAGGACCTTGCACTTGGCCTTGTTGAACTTCATGAGGTTCGCACGGGCCCACCTCTCAAGCCTGTCAAGGTCCCTCTGGATGGCATCCCTTCCCTCCAGCATGTCAACTGCACCACACAGCTTCTTGTTGTCTGCAAACTTGCTGAGGGTGTACTCAATCCCACTGTCTATGTATGTCACCAACAAAGATGTTAAACAATGCCGGTCCCGATACCGACGCCTGAGGAACACCACTCGTCACTGCTCTCCACTTGGACATCGAGCTGTTGACCACAGCTCTTTGAGTCCGGCCATCCAGCCAATTCCTTATCCACCGAGCAGTCCATCCATCAAATCCATGTCTCTCCAATTTAGAGACA
>NW_009225073.1:16010-24066 GCF_000690835.1 Fulmarus glacialis
TAACCCTGTTGTAGAAGGCTACCAAATTTGTCAGGCACGATTTGCCCTTAGTGAAGCCATGTTGGCTGTCACCGATCACCTCCTTATTTTCCAATCATTTTTCAATCAGAACTTCAGGATATTAAATTCCCCTCATAGGCAGCTTTGCTTTTTCAATGTTATTAGAAATCAAAATCAAAACCATTCTTCAACTGGCCTAAAAGTTATTATATCATTAATTTCATATTACTTTACAATTTATGCTACTTGGTAATGATAATGCTACTTGGGTTTGCTCCACAGAACTGGTACTGACACAGTAATTATGGCTACGAATAAATGGGTACATAAAAATCAAGACCAGGTAAGAAAGCAAGCTAGCAAGATATATGTGCCTTGTGATCTTGAACAATTGATTTAATAATCCATTTTCCTGGGCTTAGGTTTGCAGCTTCTTGGAGCAAATCTTGCTCTCTTTTTTGTGTTATTAGGGTTTTGTGTATTCTGTTTGCAGCCCAGCCTAATGCTTAGTGCTTATAAGAAAATATTACTAAAGAAAATATAGCTAGATTAAAAGGAAATATCATCAGATATTGCCAAATACATTAAACTAGGCAACATCTTGTCAGGTTCAAACAGAAATTTATTGTATGCTGTTAAAGATTTAAAAGGTGCAACTGCACTGCTGGAGTGCCAGCCCCGCTGCAGCAGGAGAGGCAGAAAGAGGGACCTCTCCGGGGCTCCCCGGCAGTCGGGTAAGTTACTGTGAAGAGAAGTGAACACAATTCAAGTCGGGAGGCAAAACACTCTCTTCTTTTTCTCTGCCGATGAACCATTTGCCCCTGCGTACCAGGATAACAGAGAACGTCAGGGCACTGCGAGGAAGCGCACTGCCAGGAAAACTGCAATTCTCGGTTTAATCTGATGTTGCAATACTTCTGGTGGTCACTAGATAGCACCCGTGCTTCCCTGGTTAAGGGTGTGACTTCACTGCTGAAACGCAGCCCGAAAGACCAGAGCCAGGGGCCTGCTGGTCTTCCCCCTCCCCCGGGCCTGAATGGCGACGTTCTCTAGGAAGGCCAGGTCTTGCCGTTTTTACAGTGCATTTGGTTGTGCTCATCTTGCTTTCCCACGTTACTCCAACCAAAAAAGCTTCACCTAAGGTGTCTCTGTTTGGAGTGCTAACAGATACAGGTGTTCTGTCATAGCACGGCGACAAAGCACGCCGAGATGCGACATGTCGCCTCCGGAGGCCGCGGACGGGCCGGGGCATCCAGCCCCCCACCAGCTGCAGCCCCCTCTCGCAGGGGCCTGCCGCAGCTCTCCCCTGCCGCCTCGGGCACCAGCAGTGTCTTGCCGTGCTACGTAAGGGATGAATAGCTGTAATTTCGTATTAATTTCAGCTCCATTAGGGCTTGAGGAAGGTTTTTAACAAATCAAAATTCTAGCTCTTGTGGTTCTGGAGCACGTGTGAAAAACTGAAGCAGATGTCCTCTGTAGGGAACCCACAAGGGAAAAATATCCCCAAGCCTATTACTGCTTGAAAAATTATTATTTTGGAGGGGAAGGACTCAAGGGGAGGAATCTGTTAGCACATAATAAAACTCACCGCCCCTCTCTCTAACTTTAAATTTCTCCTATCCTTTTATTTTATTATGTCTTTTAACTTGAAAGTCTGAGGATGTCGATATTGGGTTTGCATGAACAGTATTGTAAGATTCTATACCCAGTTACACAGTTACCGATATCTATGCTGCTGTCCAATAAATAACAGTTTAATTAATAGCACCTCCTTATTCAGCAAATCTGTATTTCCCGTTTCAGTGAGCATGCTTTAGGATGATGCTTTATTTCTGACAGCAATAAACGAGCAAGACTGAGCTAGATTCTCTAGTAGTATTAAAAAATAAATGATAGTTCTATGCTAGTGGACAAAGTCTTTAATTTGGAATCTAAACCCATATACCTCAATTACATTTTAATTACATTTTAATTACATGGAAAATCCACATATAATTGCTCAGAGCAATTATTGCTTAGCTAGAGGTGGTATTTAATTACTTGAATTAATATTTAACGTGTTGTATTGGAGGGGGGGAAATGCTATGAAAGACTCAATGCATATTGAAATATTGCTGCAATTTAAAAATCCCCAGTACTCTAGAAATGCAGTTACAGATCCAACAATCAATTAAACTTGAAACTGTAATTCCAGACTACTTGACTATTGGGAATTTTAACACTGAAATCCCATCACTGTCATCAGCTAATAGTATCCCAAGCAGTTAACCAGGATTCATGCCCCCACGTGGTGATCACTGCGCTGCTTTTAGATGAGAAAAGTCCCAGGCAATCTGGAACGACACTGCCGCTGCAGCCTCTTGCATTCAGACTTAATTCTGGGCATAAGGAGATGCACCAAAGTAAATAAAACTATTTGCATGCTTAAATTTAACTTTAAGTGTTTGCAGACCTGGAATCTAATGGGTATTAAAGGGAGGATTTTACTATGCAAAAAAAATTGACAGTACTCTTGAAAAACACACCATTACATGGTCCTCTTTTGGCATTTGATATAAAATGTGGTAATTCTTAGCTTATTTGCATTGGTGAAACATCAAAAATAAAGTGGTTTGATGATTTTTTTTTTTTTTAAGCTGTGAAAATTTTCAAAATAATAATTTGAAATTTTTTATTCTCTTAAAATATAACTTTATAACAAATCCTTCTCAAAATAAAAAATGGTAGTTACTGTTTCAGTCAGCTTTATCATGTAGCGATGTTGTCCTTTTTCTTAAAAAAAAAGAAAACCTCGATTTTATTTCTTGAAGGACTAAAAACGTGACAATGGCAGGAGAAAGTATTTCTGACTAAAAAGAGAAATAATTTAAAAAACCTCCAACCACCTGTAATGAAAATAACTTAGCATTTCATCTGCTGTCTTATCAAAGAAATGCCCAGCTTCTGTATGGTCCAAAACCACTGGTCACGCTCTTAGGCCTGCCATTCTCTTCCTGAGGCCCACTTTAGCTTTTGCGGCATTTATTTTTAATCCCCTTAAATTTGCTGGGGGGCATTCAAGTTTTGCAGCCTGTGGACTATTACCAAGAGCCAAGAAGAACGCAATGGGTTGTTTGCACCATCTGCTCCACTACATCCCACCAGCAGGGCCACCTGCAGCTGCTGAGGTGCTGGCCCAGGGGGTCTCTTCTACGCTTGCCCTCCCCACCGCTCCAGCAGTGGAGCAAGGTGTCAGCACGCCCCTGAGACCCTCTCCATGCACACTCTGTTTTGTTTTCCGATGTTGCCAATCTTATCATTTTGCAATAATACTAGCAACATGCCCGAGCATCAGGCTGGGTGGTAGCTGATCCCTCCCTGCCCCTCTGATTTTCTCTCGCTCCACCGGAAAGGCTCTTCTGCCTGTGCCCTTGGTGAGTGGTGGGTGCTGAGAAAAGCAGAGCCAGAGAGCTTAAAGAGGAGGTGGGGAGGGAGGGAAGAAAGGTCTGCCCTCACCGTGACTGAGTGAGAGGCTAAATAACCTGTGAATAAAATCTCTCCTCCGAAATACTCCTGGGAAAGCTTGTAAGTGACCTGTATAAATAATAGACCTTCCCGACTGTCCGCTTTATTAGCATCTTACCTGCTTGTTGGCTTTCAGCACTGCTCTCAGGGTCGCGATCTGCTCCCGCTTCGTACTCAGGAGTGATTTCAGTTTCAGTATCTCTTCCATTAAGGCCTCCTTGTCTTTATCGATCATGGGCGCCAGCTCCCGAGCTGCAGCACGCTGGCGCGACAGCTGCAGCGACCGATCGACAGCCTTCTGCAAGTGCTTGATTTGGTCCCTTATTATGGCATTGAGGTTGTAGATGTTCATCGGCTCTTTGCGGATGTCACTGGTATCGGAGACGGGGGAGGAAGGAGGGGCTGTGATGACAGGAGAAATGGTAGGTGTTTTTGTCGGGCTCTGTTCCTTGCCAGGCTCCGTGGCCTCTTTTGTCACCTGCTCGGTCGGGGTCCTGGCTTCTACAGGCGATGCCACCCCCCTTCTGGCGAGCCGCGGGGAAAGGAGACCTCGAGGGTCGTCTGGTCCTTTCAGGCTCCCGCTGCGGGTGACTCTGCTTTGCCTGTAATAGTCCAACATGACCCTGTTTGGCGTCTCGTTGTTGCACAGGCAGACGTGATGGTAGAGCTGAGCCAGCTCCTCGCTAAACGTCACCAGCTCGTCCTGGGCGGTGTTGAGGGTATTATGGTTTTCATTTGCTATGCTTGTCATCCTTTGCAACTCCTTTTCCATGTGGACCATTTTTTCCTGGCTTTCCTTGGTCGACTTCTCCAGGTTTGTCACCTGTTCGTCGTACGTCTGGATTCTGCTCTCATACTTAGCCTTCTCTTCAGTGTAGTTTTCCACATATTTATTATATTTCTCCTTCAAGGCTTTGATTTCTGCTTTAAGGTCTATCACCTCAGTAACAGCTACTTTGTATTTACATTCTAGGATCTCCAAGCCGTTGATGTCCACTTCATAGTCGTGTGCTTCCTCACTGGGATCTCGGCCCTTCTCACAGTCAAGCTCAGCTTTCAGCTCCTTGTTGCTCTGCAGCCCCCTCATGGCGTTGACGTGTTCCGTGAGCCTATGGACTCGCTCGTGTTGCTCAGTCAGGGCTCCCTTGGTGTGCTCCAGCTGCGTCTGAGACTCCTGCAGGTTGGCCAGGAGAATGGCCTTCTCTCTCTCCACCTGCAACAGAGTCAAAGTAAGAAACCTGGGATCTTGTCCTACCCATGCTGAACACCAAACTCTGCAATTACATTATCTCTTCCACTCCCCCTCTCTGCATACAGAACTTGAAAGCTTCAAGAGGTTTTAGCCACGTGTCCCTAAACTGTAAAATTAAGTCAGAGAGAGGTACGTATAACTTGTAGAGGCTTATGAAGTCCCAGTCTCTGTTACAATTTGCAATATCACTAGGTCATGATTTTACACGTTGCCCACTGAAGAATTACTTAGTGTCCAAGCACTAAGTGCCTAGTCAGCTAGAGTGATGATAATGGATTTATTACGACATATGTTCCCTGAATTTTAATAGGCATGAACTGCATCACTGCCAGCGATTAGTCAACTATAAGCCTTTCCACTGATACATACACATTTCTCAATGGAGTTTGAATTTACATTTCCCATTAATAGCTCTACCAATCCTTCACAATATTTATTTATATCTTTGGACTATTGCAAATTTTCATTAAGGCTTGATTACTGAATGCAAATACAGTAAACAAATGGCTGTGTACATTTCCAGAGATTAGATTAAATAACCTGCTGTGTGGGAATGCAACACAGATCAGGAGACCGAGCACATGCAACTCCCAGGACTCCCCATCCCCAGCACTTAACTATAAGCAAAATCCATCCTTTTAAGGAAAGGTGGGATTTGTGGTATAACTAACAAACCGCTGGTTCTGACCTAGTAAGTTCCTTTCTGAATATCCACAGAGAAATGTGGATGTTGAACAGCAGAAGAGGTCATGGATGAGGACTCTAGAAGTTTCAATGCAGAGCATCTTAAAGCAAGTGAACAAGAAAAACGTAAAGTTTGATCTGCTCAGTTATTTGCTATTAATAACACCCCTGGAAGACTCCCATTTCAAGTTTTAAGTGTAATGCTCCAACTTTTTTTCTACCCCTTTGTCCTGTTCTGAGTTGTGAACTGGGAAGCAGAGGAAGGAACAAGGAGATGGGATCCTTCTTGCTTTCACAGCTTTTCCAACAGGATCCTGAGCCTACGAGGTTTTCTGCTCTTTCTCTCCCACTGTAGCAGTATCTCAGCTCTGTGTTTACACATGCAGTGAAAATGGCATGCTCCACATTCCCTTTATGAGTGGCTTGAATTACTAATTCTAAGAATTCAAAGCTGTCAGTTCTGAAAAACCCTTTACAAAGTATTTCCTTCCCTATTAGCATCCCCCCAGGCAGTATTTGGAAGAGAGTCAAATCAGCCACCACAAATCTTACTGAAGGAAAAGAAAAGCCTTTCAGAGACTGAGAGGGTATTAATGCCATCTCACAAAATGTTCCAAGCAGTGCTTCAGACTCCTGTTTTCTCATAACGAGGCTTTTGAACAGTGGGTGCTGCTCAGAAGTATTAAGGCACTAAAGCATATGATGATCCCCTGCTTTTACAGACAGGCTTTCAAAACATGGCCTCTATTAGAACCTGCAATCAATTGCAGGTAGAAACTGTAAGAATAAAAATAGAAGCCATGTTAAAAACATCTAAAAAAAATTAGCCTAGTTTTCTTGTGTACAGGTGACTGATGGCTTAAGAATTAAAAAAACAGGGCCAAGCCTCATCATTATTTTATGATCCAGGAAGAGTCTGCCGCCTTAGGCATAGGGCGCTCCACTTTAGGCACTACATAGTCTCTGCTATAACGCAGAAGAGGACAGCTGAGTACCATGAGTATATTGGTACTTTTCTTCACTTGATGTTGTTTCCCCGTTGCTGCCTCAGTCTGCTGCTGCCCCCATTGCTGATCAACCCCCCCTGTGTCAGCCCAGTCTTGTGGAGAAAATCCAAAATAGAGCAACCTTTCCCTTTGCCAAGAGCATGTTCTTAAAAGGCGACCACTCTCCACAGATTTCTCGGTCAGACCCATCCTGGGAAGCCTCAGAGAGCTGCCCAGCAAAAGCCTCCTCACTAGCTTTCCTCTGTTTTTTCCGTCGAGCAGTCTGCCCCAGGTCTGCTCTCCCCAGAAACTTTCAGCTGAACTCTAGTTATTGACACCTGGTATAGCAGGCTTAGGTGTTAATTGCATTACCTTCATCAGCTAATGAAGGTATTTATTCCTTCAGACTGGTAAGGTGAGCTACATGTGCACATGAAAATCTGAGTTTTGGTTAATTTAAAGGACTATCTCACCTTATGGTGAGAAATCATATGGATAATAATGAACCATACATTACACACCAAAGGCAGTTGGCTTTTTAAAGTGTATGGGTTCACTGTGGGTATATTGACATGGAAGTAGGCAATTAACTGTAGATTGCACTAGTGTAAAAATAAATATAGATCTTACAGCCAGAGAGCCTTTCCTTTGAGAAAACAACTCAGTGTTAAAGCAGCATGGTGTTTCAGTGTCTGCTTAAATTAATCAGATAGAATTGATCCTGCCAGATTCCTGATCTCAGACATCGTATTCTATCATGAAGGAAAACTATAACAGAGTTAATTGGGATCTTTAAGATCATTTCTCTGCTGAACATGAATGCATTCTGGAAACAAATACTTCTTTCAAATAGAAAGGATTGTTTCCAGAGAAAACATGCAACTTTTAAAACCCGTAAACTAGCTTGGACAGTAGGTAAAATGAAATACATAGATCTACTAAATTTTACTCATTCTGGTCCAGTAATTATGGATTAAGCTAATCCACTTCTGTTTAAAGTTATAAATACATGCTCCTATTTCCAAGGAAAAAAAAACCCCAAAGCTCCAACTCAGCCTGAGCACACCTTCTGCATATTAATGACTCTGCTGTTTCCAAGTACAGCAATTATATTTCTTGTTCTAGACAATACTATTATTTCCACCCACAGCAAACTTTTGGGAATTGCAGTTATTTTACAGTCCAGTTGGGGGGTTTTTGACATTAAAATTAGTAGCTGCAGTAAGGATCTTTATCATCTTAAAATGAAAATAAAAGCAATTCAAAAGTAGCTATACCCATTTAATGATGCATCCTTCCCTTCAAAGATTTCAGTTTGAGATTTTCTTCCCAATTTGCTCCATAGTTTGCAATTATGGAAACAAAATGTAGTGGGTTTGCGTGGCAAGGTTTTGGTAGCAGGGGAGCTACAGGGGTGGCGTCTGTGAGAAGCTGCCAGAAGCTTCCCCCATGTCCGATAGAGCCAATGCCAGCCGGCTCCAAGACAGACCCGCTGCTGGCCCAGGCCGAGGCAAGGCCAAGCCCATCAGCGACAGTGGTAGCGCCTCTGGGATAATGTATTTAAGAAAGGGTGAAAAACTGCTGCAGAACAGCAGCTGGAGGAGAGGACTGAGAATATGTGAGAGAAACA
>NW_009225074.1:0-287 GCF_000690835.1 Fulmarus glacialis
CTCTGGATGGCATCCCGTCCCTCGGGTGTGTCAACTGCACCATTCAGCTTGGTGTCGTCTGCAAACTTGCTGCAAGTGCACTCGATCCCACAGTCTATGTCATTGATAAAGATATTAAAGAGTACTGGTCCCAGTATGGACCCCTGAGGGACACTGCTTGTTACTGATCTCCATCTGGACATCGAGCCATTGACCACTACCCTCTGGATGCATCTATCCAACCAATTCCTCACCCACCAGACAGTCCACCCATGAAATCCATCTCTCTCCACTTTAGAGAGAATGAT
>NW_009225074.1:609-10188 GCF_000690835.1 Fulmarus glacialis
CATGGGGGGGGTCTTGGCAACTACATCAGCCAATTCCCTCAGGACTCTGGGATGCATCCCATCAGGTCCCGTAGACTTATGTATGTTCAGGTTCCTCAGGTGGTCATGAACCTGATCTTCTCTTACAGTGGGAAGGACTTTGCTTCCCCAGTTCCCATCTTGCGGACCATCCGCTCGAGAGGTGTGGGAAGAGATGTTGCCAGTGAAGACTGAGGCAAAAAAGTTGTTGAGTACTTCAGCCTTCTCCTTGTCTGTTGTTACCAGTTTGCCAGTCTTGTTCATCAGGGGGAGTACACTTTTTTTGGGCTTCCTTTTCTGGCTGACATACCTGTAGAAGCCCTTCTTATTATTCTTTGCATCCTTTCCCAAGTTCAGGTCCAGCTGTGCCTTGGCCTTCCTGACCCCATCCCTACACAACTGGGCAGTGTCTGTATGTATACCCTTCCCATAATACCTGTCCCTTCTTCCACTGCCTGTGCATTTCCTTATTGCCCTTTAGTTTGAGCAGCAGGTCTTGACTCAGCCATGCCAGTCTCTTGCCTTCCTTGCCTGATTTCTTACACCTGGGGATCAAGAGCTCTTACACGCTATGGAAAGCGTCCTTAAAGGTCTGCCAGCTCTGTTCTGCTCCCTTGTCCCTGAGGGCAGTTTCCCAGAGGGTCCTATTGACTAATTCCTAGAACAGCTGGAATTTTGCTTTCCTAAAATTCAGGGTCCTGATTTTACTCTTTAGCCCTCAGGACTGTGAACTCCACAAGTGCATGATCACTGCAGCCCAGGCTGCCTCCAATCTTGATGTCACCGATTAGCTCACTTGCTAATCCCATCAGGTCCAGTATCGCATCCCCTCTGGTAGGGCTGTCTATTATCTGGCTTAAGAAGTTATTCTCATCAGTCATCAGTCCTTCATTAACGAAAGAATGCTAGGGAGAAATTTGAACAGCCTCACAGTAAAAAGGAATTATGTGGCCACTTTCACAGTGACTACCCAGCGGTATTAAAAATTCTCCCACCTCATAAGATTTCCCTTCCCAAAAGATAACATAGTCACTCCGCAGCAGCTACTTAGTTGAGTTTGAATCTTTGGCTGACATCTCAGTGATGTGAAAGAAGAAGAACTACCCAAGTCCATGTATCATGACTGTACTGCAGAAGCTTGATCAGGTGCCTGATCGTTGCCTGAATTTACTGTTAAAAGTTTGGTTGTGTATGTAAGCCTGACGGGCTAGTGGTTTAAGTTATTTTTTAGCCTCATTTGGAGGGAGAGGATGAAACCTAAAAGAGATTCAAGTGTGTTACCAACAAAGGATATGAAAGCAACAAAAACGCTAGGAGACTTCCTTATCTTATTTTCATGACTTCAGATTTTGCATAAGTACTCATGTCTTAGTGCCCCTTCTTGTGTCATTGAAAGAGGAGCTTTTGAAAGTCACATACTTTCATCCCATCTTAACATCCTCTCACTGTCATTCAGCAGTCCCTTTTATACAAAGTCTTAAATCCGTCACTTGTGACTGTCATTGCTTCTTTTAAAATCCTCCCTACTTCACTGTCAGCCAAAATACATCATGGCATAGCATGAACTCTGTCGTCTGACCTTTTCCTTTCTGCAGTAACGCTAATTATTTCATTCCCATCTTTGTTTTAATTTCCTTCCCGCAAGCAGACTGCTGTAGATCTTTTCTTTGTCCATTTGACATCTTTTCTAACAGCCAGATGTGACAACTTGCTGTTTCTTGGTTTTCCACCTTGGTTACTGAATTCTTTTACAACTCTCTCTTCCTCCTTCCTAGCTTTTTGAAAAAGCCGTGGTTAAATTTTTCCTCTCTGCTTTTGCTTCAGATTTGTTCAAGATCTTTGCTTAACTTTTTCATCAGTTTAACTTTCTTCTGTTCCTTCACTTTTAGCAAGTTTCAAATGTCTGTATCTTGATTCATATTTCTTCCTCTTTATTCCTTTTCTTTCTGCTGCAGCTGATGCTTGGTGTAGTTTCCTGGTTTTTAATTTTGGCCATTTTTATTTTTTCCTTTAAATCAGTTTTTGAAACATGCTAACTCTATTAAAGTTATTATGTAGGTACATTAGAAGACCACTAGAGACAAATGTGTTTTGGTTTTGTATAAACCAAATGTAGCAGTCTGCTACATGATTAGGTACATCAGTAATCAAAAAGTCCTCTGAAGCTGAATGTGTGCTAATCCCTGAAGTCTCTACCTTGGCTTTAAAATGGTGACTTAGAATAACAAAATAATTTATGGAAGGCTATGAAAGCGTATATTGTTTCATCCAGGTTTTTATATCTTGCACATGGGTTCAGATTTTTACTTAAATTGTGAGTGGATGTAGAAAAAACATTGTTTTTATAAAGCTTGGAATTTTACAGGTCATCTTCCATTGAGAATCCCCTTTTATGGTTTCTTCAGTATAATCTTGAAGATAAAAGATCTTTGGGAAAAAAAAATGAACTTCTTAAAATCAAAACTTGGATGAAATAGCTTTTTTTTTTTTAGGTGAATATGGCCTGTCAATTTAATATGAACTGTCCTTGCGAAACCATTTCTGATAAAGAGCAGAACTATTCAGAATGTATCCACAGGCTATTGCTTTTAAATCCATTTGTGAATGTCACTTAAATGAGCACAGTTTTCAGTATGATCAGAAATACGTTTTGGTGCATTCATGAGATGCTTGGATTAGATGAGATGTGTGTTGCAGTGCCTTGAGGCTTGTGGAAGCTTGCAATGCGTTTACACTATAATTAGGTTTCCTTCATGAGTCTCACATTTTGTTAACCTCTCCTTCCTCTGCAAATGGAGAAACAATGAAAATCAGATGGATAAAAATAAATAAAAATCTGAGGTATAATTGTGTTGTAATTAATGCTTATTGAAGTTTTGGAAGTAAAGTAAATTTTAGCAGTTGAGTGCAAGGGAAAGCGCAGTAATACTGATCAAGATGATGTGAAAAGAATTCTGCATTAATGGATATTTAATGACAGCCCAGCGAGAGGTATAGATTTGAGCTCTTTTGAAATGTGTGAAATGTTATAAACAACAATAAAGAGAGAAGTGAATAAGGTATTCAGAACATGTTTTTGCACTCCGTTTTTCAAGTTTTCAACAGAAAATGTGCCGTTGTTAGGAGGAGAATAGTGGCAGAGAGGGATTAATATTGCTTCTTAATAACCTCTCTTTCTGTACACGAACCCAAGCTCAGAAAAATGCCCATTGGTGCTGGAGGAAAAAATGAATAGGAGCCTTATTTCTTACCTCACTTCCCAGCAAGTAAGATACGCTGTAAACTTGGGATGATCAATGTCAGAAGATGGCTAGAAGTAATTTTTTAATTTTATTTAATTTTATTTGGGTGGTATTAGTAGCAAACAAACTGAGGCTGTCTTCAGGGGCCTGATACTGCAAGGTGCATGGAGTACCTCCCTGGAAGAAGTTAAACAACCCTGGTTGTAGAGGTATGCAGCAGTTAGACTTCAGGTCACAGGGGGATCTTTCGTAAGATACTGCTGTTGCTGGGAGGAAACTGGAGATATTTTGTAGCCGTTGTGCTAACGAAATGGTGCTCATTTGTACCTCCTGAAGTCCAAAGTTATGTGGGCTCTTAGTTTTGCTCATACTGTTCATAATTCAGTAGAAAATATAGAACTATTTTAGAAACTGTATTGAAACAGAATGCCTCTGTTTGGTTTGTCTCCTGTTCCCTAAACACATTTGTTAATGGGAGTGTGGATGGTTTTAACGCGGAGGACACACTGTGATATTTCACCCTTTGTATATTTGCTCTCCCAAATATTATTACTTAATTAACTCCCTCCAAGGCTAAAAGAGGAAATTCTTCATACCAGACTTTATGGAAAGACTTTTATAAAATAAAAAACTTGCAGTTTCAGGAAGAGTATACTTACCCCAGTGAATTTATTCTGATTAAAATTCATTCTTGAAAATGGAAGACTGCAGACTGGTAAGGGAAACCAAATCCCTTGGATTTCAACCCAGGAGGTTTCTTCTGCAAGTCTGTTAGATGAAGGCTGCTGCTGTTCCAGGTTACAGACCCAGCCCTAGCAAGGCTGCACATGTATCGCACAGATGCGCACACAAAATACACACATGGGTGGCCACAGAGACAAGAGATGCAGAAAAGATAAATGCGGGCAGCGCTCACATAAACATGAACAGCACAGGCAGCACAAACTTATTCCTTCTTGCTGGCCGATCAAGGTTGAAGTTTCTAGCAGAACGACCAACACCCTCACTCCCTTGATTCACAAGCACGCTCGTGTTCACTGATCCCTTAAATAGTAGTGTGGGCCCTAAGTATGTACAATATCCATACCAATGCCATAGGGCCCTTACACAGTCACTAGCCTTGACCGTGGGTGTTTTCAGGTGCTGGTCTTTCCACACAGTCTCACAGTGCCTTTCAAATATTCTGTAATAAGTTTGCTCTTTCCCATGAGACTGATAAATGTGGATCTTGTTTCTCTTGTTCATATCAGTTACAGAGTTCTGTGTGAACCTTCTCAAGGTTGTGCTTGTGTAGTTCCTTTAATGCTCATCTATCAGTGACTTAGGATTTCAGGTCTCTGTTACTGTCTGCCTTACTGCTTCTTAGGGTTAGTGTATTTGGTGTTCAGTTTATTACTTTTTCTCCTTCTTGTCTTTGTCTCACTGTTAACAGGATATCCTTACAAACCACATTACTACATTCAAGGTATCCTTAGAGAGACCATCCAGGTAGATTTAAACATGGAGTTCAAAAGGAGTATTTTCTAATAATTTTTGCATCAGTATATAGGGGGGAGAGTAGGAGAGAGACTGTAACGTTATTAATTTTATATTAATTCACCTGCAGTCCTTTAGAATCTTGAAAGGATGCTTCCTCTGAGGAAGAAAAATGGGGTTATAATACTAGGCATGATGTAACAGCCTCAGTACTGAGTTTAGAGCTGATGCTTAAAAAGCATGAAGATTTCTGGGGGCATTTAGGGGAAGAAAAGGTACTATACTAGCTATATAGGATATCTAGCATGCTTGGAGAAGAGTACTTGGAGAACTATGGTCACCTCATGATGACTGAAAATCTGTATGAATTGAATTGATCCAATGAAAGATGCACCTGATGTAGAACTTGAAAAGAGATGTAAGTTCACTTGTGAAGGAAGAATTAATTTCCTTTACAACCTGCAGTTGGCCAAAGGTTAGAATCAAGCTGTGAGTTTATTTTTAAAAGCAGTAATGCTGGTAATTTTAACCAGTAGGAGAAGAACGGTGTGACCAAATCAGTTAAGATGTCAGCTGATATTTACAGTGGATTATTCTTCCTTTGTGTATCTTGTGCCACACTGCATTCCTTGGGGTTTACTTCCTACTGTAATGCCTTTGTCTCTCTCTCCTACCTCTGGCCCCTGCCACAAGCCTCACCCCCTGCCGTGGCTGAGCAACCCCATGTGTTGGTTGGCTGAGCCATGGCCCGGATGGGAAAGCTCTTGGGGGAGAACGCCCTGTACCTTGCCCCTTCCTTTGGCAGCCCTTTTGCAGCCCCCCTCCAACTGGAGCCCTGGGCTCTGTCTCGCTCCCAATCCTGCTTTTGCAAGTGATTTCTGTTGATGACAGAGTAGTTATGATTTACACGTTTGGTTTATAGTTTTATAAAATAATACTAACAGTACTTGTAGCATATTGTAATAGGTCATTGAATACTAACTGTTCAAGAAACAGAAAAGACCCCCCAGGGATTTTCTTTATTTTATCAAATCTTTACTCATGATTAAAAAAAAAAAATTATATGCAATTAATAAAAAGAAAAATAGATGCTATACAGCGCAAACCATTCAGTATGCTGGAAGATAAATGCACCCATGAAAAATAGTATTTGTAGTTTGAAATCAATCAATACATTAATTCTGAAGAGAGATTGCATCATATTTCAAAGGAAATAATCTGAAGGGAAAGAAATCTCAGTGCAGTATTATGATCTTTATTAAGTAAAGCACTTGAATAGTCTGTCACTTTGAGGTGAAATTTGTCAGATTTCAGTGTAATTGTACAGTTGGTTTAATGTGGTGCTGGGTGAGGACAACAAAATTCTCTCACGTAAAGAGTGTGCCAGCATAGGAGCAAAATATAAACGGAAGAAGGTTGCTACTGCGAGGAGCGTTTAGCTGAACAGCAAAGAAGAAAAAGTATTAGAGATGGAGAGATGTGTAAAATAAATCAAGAAAGCCTATCTGAGCCCTTTCATAGCTATTGTGTGCAGGCAACGCCACTGTCATGTTCCGAGTGCAGAGCTATTAAGATAAGGGGAATGGACACTGGCAGGTGAGTTGACAGACATCCCGTTTCAGTCTTAGCAGCAGCATCTGTCCGGCCTTGCTGTGCTGCTGGCGGAGGCAAGGGCTTGCTCATTGCTTTTCTTTCACTTCAACAGCTGGATGCGCTACACTTAAAGCTTGAAGTGCCCTTGAATGTTTTCTAAAAGTTTTGCAGCAAAATCAGAGTTCTTGGCTTCATCTTGTTGATGTGAAAAGTAAGAAAATGAAATAACTGCGAATAGGTTGTTTGTGTACACCCTAATCATGTGAATGCCAGAAACATGCAGCTGGAGGGTGGGTGGAGGCTGAAGTAGTGCAGGCTTAATTTAACTTCAGCTCAGGTGGAGCTGCATTCTTAGTGTTGTAAGGGGAAGAACTTCCAGTGCCTGGCTGCTTGTCCTGCCGCAGGATGTAATGGCGCAATTGACCCAAATGCTGACCTCTGTATTTCGTGGGTCTTTGAGGCAACCTAGCAGCTTCTGATGGGAGCTGCACCCTTCGCTTGCTGATGACTTGGCTACTGCTGGGGGCCTGCATCTGCATGAGCAGGCGCAGATAGCTGCAGGGGTCTTCTGCCTTCTCTCAGATCTGGTGTATGAGAGCTGGGTGTTTCCTTAAGAGCGGCTGCATTAAGACAGCTCAAGAATCAGTGACCTGTCTAGATATGAATGCCCACTCTTAAATGGTATCGTCCCTTCAAAACTGAAAGCAGCCACAAATCAGATGAAGTGCATCTTCATCAGTCTTTTTCCTCTGCTTTTCTCTAGAAAATACTAGCGTGTTTTGCAGTGCAACTCCCATTGACTTTGTCATTAAGATTTTAGTTTACCTTTAAATGTTACTTTTAAAAACCGTTAACTAACTTAATTCCTGATGTAATTCTGTTGAAAGTGTATTTTAAATTGAGTTAGGGTTACTTTTACCTCTCTCTGTGTGTTTGTGTATGTATATACCAGGTGGGATGGAAGGTTCTGTGAATTCATTTCAAAGAATCCCTTTGATTTCTGTCAGTTCAGAATCTGGCTCAGATGCCATTTGCCCACAAAACAGATGGTTACCGGACTGCCTCTGTATTCTAATTACTATGATTTAACAACTCTTTCTTATTGGAAGGCTGTTTGTCAGAAACAAACTGTGTGTGTACATGTGTCCTACCTTGTGTCCCTTTCTTCCTCGGTCGATGAATATCCCAAATTGCTTTTGCGACAATATATATATGTTAAACATACATATGTTTAAACCAGATGGCCTACTTACCAACTTAAAAAAATTTTCTATCCTTAAAACATGTTCAGTGTATTCAGATGTTAAATGAGAAAGGAATAATTTTCAGTTTTGTCAGCTGGTTTTCTGTGTTGGTTTTGTTCTAACTGTCCTTTTAAGGGTCAGTTTCTGCTAGTTTGTGTTTTCTTCTTTTAAATGAGGGTGCTTTTTTCCCAACTGTCTCTAAGACCTTTTCCAGTGCTTGTTCAATGTTTAAGATTGTCACTGTGCTGTCTTTCACGTGCTTTTGATGCCACACTTTTCCTGTGTTGTCTTAAATAGGTCATACTAGATCTATGTGTTTCAGTTTCCCTGCCTATAAACTAAACATCAGCTCTAACATCAGTTCTACAGATGCCGTTTACGGCATTATGTTTATATAGTCTGTTGTTTGAAGAGATTATTTAATAGCTTTCTAAAACCAATTGTTAAGAGATTAAAACAAAACAAACACAAAATAGTCAAAAAGCTTTTGCTTTTTTCCCTGAAGGTATTAAGATTTGTTTATTTAATAGTAACCAATTTTGTACTTAATTTCCAGATTTTTTTGTTGTTGTTGTTGTTGAAAATAATACTCAAAGAAATACTAATAAGTATTTCAGTTGGGAATGTTGGTTTGTTTTGGTGGTTGGAGCATTGCTTGCATGTAGATGATTTGCTAATCTGTATAATAAGACATATTAAACTACATAGCAATATAAAATGTAGCAATGGCCAAAAAGTGACTGCTGAAACAGAATTTTCTTACTCAATGTATATTCAGTCCTCCCCCATTCTGTTTATTTTTAAGTAATTAATAAAGAGTTCTCACTAATTCTAGTCTTTCTTCCATCCACCTGTGAAGAACAAAACCTCCATGAAAGAGGGCACAGTTTGATTCTGTGGTGGCTCATGTGTGTGCTGATTGTGTAGCTAAAAGTTGGTAATCTTGCTTTATGGGCTGGTGCTGTATTTATTAGAGCTGGATTGTCAGATACCACTTTGCTTGCAAGCTGAGCAGTTAAAAATAATAAAAATATATTTTGCATGTAAGCAGCACAAACTTGGTGTGAAATCTGAGAGAAGACAAATGTGGGATACCACAGTGTCATTTATTAAGTCACTTTTCAGAGCACATTTGTGCTTTAAAATTCAGGTGGAAACCAGCTCTTAACTATTGACGATGCCAGTATATAAGAGATGCTATGAATTTTTGAACAGCTGTGTGTGTATTTTCTACAGCACAGCTGACTGTCCCTAACGATGTCCCACTAAAATAACAAGAGATAGTAAAATAGTGAGAAATAGTATCAGTTACTGGTATCAACGAAGATGTATTTGCAAATGACAGCAAGAGAATGATTTGTTCCAAACCTTGGCCACCTCTAAGAATTGTTGTGTGGTAGACCAATACCTCAGCTGTTAAATAGAATAGGTTGGTAGCTCCAAATTATGGCGTCAGTATGTAAAGGATCCATTATTAAAAACGCAGCGTTAAAATCTTTAATCAAAACCTGCAGGAGTTCTTGAGCATTTAAATAAAAAGACTTCAGATGACTCAGATGAACGTAAAATTTTTATAGGAAATAGGTTTGCCATAGACTTTTTTAATGCTTTCAGGACTAAATGTGCCATAAGATGCTTTAGTTGTATTGAATGAAGCTATTTCTTGCCTTTAGGTAAGCAAATAGAAGAGATCAGTGAAATTTTAGGCTGGTAAAACTGCAGTATATCACTAACAAAAGGAAGTTATTTAATGTAAATCTGAGCAGTTATGACCTATGTACAAGTTCTTTAAGAGAAAGAAGGGAGGCTTTTATTGTACAAATTGTTTACAAATTAAAAAGCCGAAAGACAAATTACTATATGAAACAAAGCTGTTAATAATACATGGTGATAAACCTGTATTTTTTAAATATTGCAGTTAACCATCTGGACAAACTAAAATGAACTCTTAATCAACTGTAGAAAGAAGAGAGTCAAAGGAGGTGTCGTGGTTTAACCCCACGCAG
>NW_009225075.1:0-51029 GCF_000690835.1 Fulmarus glacialis
GCCTTGTTGGCCTTCCCCCTCATCCTTATGTAGAGCAGTGCAAAATTCCCAGAAATGCATAGCTAATTTATTTTGCCTTATTGCCTGCGCATGGTGCAGGCATCGCGGCGAGGATCTGGTCATTTAATTTGTGGGGACCTGGAAGGCCCACGACGAGGTCTGCAGCCACCCTGCTGACTTACAAAGAAGTAAAAAAAAATAGTTAACTAGGCAAAACAAGGGATGAGACAATAAATATTTCAGATTTTCCCTCCAAAGAGTAGTAATTTATTGAACATGTAAAGCTCCTAATTAAGTATATAAAACAATCACTCCTTCTCCCTCTCTCTCTTTTAATAAGGTTTCTAGAGCAAAGCAAAGGTGTTAAGTCGGTCAGGCTCTCCTCAGAGGATTAAAAATTGTGTAAGTTATATTTAATTCAATTAATCTTTCCTGATAGGACCTGATAGGTCCTAAATCATGTCATCAATCTATTTGATTCCACAGGCATAATCCTTAACACGCAGCTGCCTCGCACAATAAGCCAGGGAGACGCTCGGTTGCATTCAAGGGAAATAAATTTAATTATAAACACATCATAGAGTCGAACATTTCCTGAATTTGGAATTCAATGTCTTGTCAGCCTTCCAGCTGAGAACACCATCAAACTTTTATAGGGAAGCAGACTCTGTCCTGAATTTATATGTACTGGCAAGCACCTTAACCAGAGGAAAGCATACAAACTATGGAGTTTTTTTTTTAACATTTTAAACTTAAAGCTACTTTCATCTTCAGTAGAAATATCCACAGTGTTAAATAAAGCCAGGAGTGCAGTTATTAGAACTTGTCAGAAAAGACAGAAATACAAAAATCTACCTGGTCCAGATGGCCACAGCATCACACTCAAAATACTGAGGGCTGCAGAGGGACTGGAGGTGTGTGGGGTGCAACAAGCCATTCCCAGCCCACGTGCATGGCCAGAAATTCAATCTCTTACTGTATTTAAAACCTGGGAGCTCCTTTTGGTGCCAGCTGTTACTCAGTGATTCTACCAAGGACCTTAAATGTGGGGCTGATCTCATTGTGATCGCTGTGACTTGGTAAGTTGAGGTATACAGGGACCAGGAGTCACCCAGTGAGCCACGACCTGGTGTGCAAAGATGGACATGCATCCTGCTAAGAGGGACACCGGGCTCTCCCGGGGGTGAAGAAGCCAAGCCCTGGGTGTCCACAGGAGGATAGGAGCTCCCCAGCTCCGATACAGCCCTTGCTGACCAGCAGAGTCCTGCTAACACTAATTGAGCACATCATAGGGCATCTATTTATTAGAACAGGAATAATTCTGTTTTCCTCTTTTATTTACTTAGTTACTGTAACTCAGTATTGTCTCCTCAGCTGTACAGATGCCTAGTTCTTTCTGGATTCCTTTAAGATGAATGATTGACAGGGTTTTTTACTGCTTTTTTTTTTCAGCATAACCCCGGATTATGCTAAATATTCCATAATTTGTAATTGAATATTATATAACAGACGTTTTCAAGGAATTTTATGCTTTGGAAATTCTATGAAAAAGGGCAGGAAAAAAAAATCTGAAATCCATGAAACATCCCCTTCCAACATTTTCTCACAATGTTCCAGTTAGGGAGTCAAAATTAGTTCTCATTTTGAAATGTGAGGTTGATATACTTTAAAGACTTAACAAAATGAAGCGTTTTCATTGCTCCTCCAGTGTTAAAGTGAGAGTCCGGGCAGCAAGCAGCCAAGGTGTGAGAGACAGCGCAGCTCCGAGGCACTCAGGGAGGCTGAGCAATGAGTTTTAGTGTTCTGAAAAGAAGGCGTCTGTATTAGTGTGTTATATATCGTAAATGTATAATGGGAGAAAACTGTTCTGCTAATAGCTACATTTAGTTCAGAATAAATTTTTAATCTTCACTTTTTGCAGGCTTAATTATTAAAGCCAGTTTCACACTAGTTTCATGCTAGCTTTGGCCCCTCTTGGGGAGATAACACATATTTGTTTACGTGGCAGTTTTCCAGTGACCTGCCAGCTCCCACCTACCAATTTAGCTTCTCCCATCTTCCATGGTTTGCATTTAGCTTGTTTCTAATGCTGCAGTGATAAATAGGTTTCATTTATAAACAAACCAAAGTTGTGCTGGTCTCGAGGGCTTGTGGTTGCTTCCACATTGCCCTTTTTTCGGTGCCTGTGTGGGATGTATAGGTGCAGTTTTGTATTTTCTTTTCCTCAGCTGTTCTGCAGACTGTCTTGTGGTATTTTATCAACCACGGAGATTGAGAAATTCTGAGCTGAGGAATAAGAGATCAGACATTTTCCTCCTGCCAGGGAGATGCTCTGAAGCGGATGCAGGGGAAAAGGCGCAGGCTGCTCGGGGGGCTGGGGGGGCTCAGCCCCGAGCCCCGGGCAGGGGAGAGGCGCTGGGTCACCGGCGGTGGGCGGCCTCCTCCTGCACACGGGTGGGAAGGTGGCAGCTCCCCTGCATCGCGTGGAATAACCCCACTGTGCCTACAGCACTGCTCCTGCCACAGCAACAAAGAAAAGCTATGAAACTATAAAAACAAGCAAGCACAGAAGCCCAGGGGAAAACCTCAGGGGAGGAAAAGGCCACGTTTTCTGGTGTGTATTACCTGCTACATCACTTTCCCGTACAGACTACCAAACATTTTCTTTTCATATTACATTTCAATTTAGTTTGTGACTGCTTTTTCGGAGTGCCCTTTAAATATGCTTATAACGCAGAGGAAGAGTAGGAAATAGAGAGAGGTGATTATCTGTTCAACCCTCCACTGCAGCCTCATGCATGAACTAGAAAATCTCAGTTTAAGTCAGAGGAAAGGAGAGCCCAGGCACTGCTTACTGGCTTTCCTTAATGTGCAGCATGAGTCAGGTACAGTTATTTCACCTGATATTTTATTAACGCTTTCCCCATGCTTGCCTGGGGGGTGGCAGGGCAGGTGTAGGAGAGCAGAAACCCACCCACGTGTGCTGCCCACGCTGTGGAGGAGAGGCACCCGTGGTTGCTGAGCTGCATCAGGAGCCATTATTTTTAGATGAAATCTTTATCTGTGTAGGATTCACATCAGGTAACCCTGAGACACCTCGCCAGCAAATTCAGCTGCTTCCAATTTCTACGTTTGTTTTTACACAGTAGCTTCCCAGGAAGAGTTAAGCTTTCACTTACAAAACACTCAGCAATATTCATCGTACTTTTTACTAAAAGTTCTAGAAAAATTTTTGTTACTCAAATTCTAGGATATTTTTTATTTACAAGAAACTAGGTATTATTAATGAAAAATAGGTGCCAAGTATTTCGGTGATGGTTTGAAAGTGTTTTCATAAGCATCTCAATACAATGAGGTGTATTGTAGAAATATTTTCCACGGCTAATTTTCTATCGCAATTAATACAGAATATTTTTCCAAACTCTAGGTGGTGCCTTCACTGTTATAAGTGCTTAAAGCTAAGGATAGCATATATCAAGGTAAAGATGTCACTGTTGCCTGTGATTAACCTCTTAGACTATAATTTTTTTTATGTTGAAAACAGCAAGGGTGAGCAGGCAGGTCTTGGCAGGGGTGGCAAGATATCGTCTGACAGCGCAGAAGCAAATGACCGTGGCTGCCTGGGGACATGTCTGCTGGGAGATGGCCCAGAAACTGGACACTGACTGCTGCTGCAGGCCACCGCGTCCCACAGAGGAGCAGGGTGATGGGCTCCTCATGCACCGTCCTGTAATCTGTGGGGAGGAAAGCTGAGCTATCACGAGGGACTTCGATCTGACTGACACACGGAGGTCTCAGGCTGTCAGTGCTAAAATGTCCTTGAAATATTTCGTAATTATAGATGACAATCTCTTAACTCAAAAAGTGTTGCATTTGACACAGGAGAAATCTGTATTTGACCTTCTCCTGATGGGGAAAGAGGAAAGATATGTTTCTAAGAACTGAAAATAAGTGATTTGCCTGGGTATGGTTAATTCTGGCTGGACTACACTGCCAAGGCCATCTTTACTTGCCTTCGTGATGGAGGGCAATTTGGTAACAGCAGGTGCTGCAGTGTAGTAGACCAAATATAATAAGATTCAGGGGAAACTGAAGCTAGTTCAAACTGGAAAAAAAAAAAAGTGCTTTTTCTGGAGTGAAGAAAATTAACTCTGGGAACAATTTGCAGAAGAGTTGTGGTCAAGTCATTATTACAGGAAATTTTCCCAAACACGACCAGATTTTTCTCTCTGAAATCTATGCTCTGGTTCCCACAGCAATTGGACTCACGGCAGGAATTACTGCGGGGCGGCGCTGCAGCCAGCCGAGGCACTGTGTCGGGAGGGATAATCACAGCAGTCCCCTCCAGCTTGGCAATTTCTGAATCTCTGAAAATATCCATCCAAGTGGGTATTTCACTCTCTTCTGCTTTTCCCTGTTTGCATTTAAAACAACGTATTTAGGCACGGTGATATGGCATGGCAAAAGCTTCTTTAAACAGAAATGATATTAAGGAAAAACAAGAGCTGTAACAGAAGGGAGAATATTTTCCTGATGCTCCTTTGCACCCGTGCGGTCCCTGAGAGGGTCTGTTCCCCTCTCAGTGCTGGGCTTATTTGGGGTGAGAGATTTTGATTATGGCATCGTCTTTGTGGGTGGTGGGTGCCTCACACCCCCGTGTTGTGCTGGGTAGGTGTAATCTGGCAGTGCCTGGAAGGCAAATTTGCATCCCCCCCTATTTTTGGGCCACCCAGAGCCAAGGAAAATCCATTCAGGCCCTGAGTTCGGCAGCCAGGGTTGTGGTATGTGCCTGAGCTGGTCCAGTGCCCAGAATGGACAAGCCTGGCTCTAAGGCTTCATTTTGAAGGTAACTTCTCCAAGTTATCTTAGAGAGCTCAGGGGACAAGTGCAGCTTTCCAGACCTCAGCACTTGCCTGGGGACAATCTTTGGGGTGAGATTTCATCTTTGTGTGTTTGGGGAGGTTGGGGGTCAGAGCAGCTAATCAAAGTTAAATTAGATACAGGTGACAAACGTTCCAGCTTAGGTGACATTGCATTTAGTTGCAGCAGCAGAATTTTGACCCCTGATTTGGAGGAAAATGGGAGTTTTTGCCTTCAAGATTAACTTTGCTTTACTTGGCTAATACACCAAAGTCAAACCGTTAGGTACATTGTTATGTATTTGCTTGTGCCTTAATTATTGTTAACAACCCTGCCCTTTACTTCATGTAATGTTACCGCCCTCCTTGAGTTTATCTCTGCTCTCTTGGAGATAGTAGCGTGCCAGTTAGTCTCTACTGGTAATTGCTGCAACCAGTAGGGTAAGAAGTCTGTCTTTCAGAGGGCTTCAAAGTACACAGGCAGACCTGATCTCTTCAGTGTGTGTTTAGCAGGAAACTGCTCCACAGAGAAAACCCAAGGAGAGAAAGCCACCAAGCTGGGGAATGGGTTTTGGTGGAGGTGGAAAAAAAGATGGAAAAAAGCAGTTTCAAGCATGGTATCAGGCATGGACACGCATCTGAGTGGAAGAAGTTGTGACTCAGCTCATTCAAGAGGGGTAATACTTCTAAAATATTGATGTAGCTCTGTGCAAAAGGCAGTTTCTAATGGCTTTAGTGGTGGCCATCACCTGCTTCGTACCCTTAGAGGAGTTAGCAGGGGTGATGGTGCACATGTTATGCTACTTCTGGTAGGGAGATACGAAGACAACGTTATTTTATTTTGCAACCTGGTAGGCAGGTTAGCCAGTGCGGCTGGGCTCCAGATATGGCAGGAGGGAGAGGTAGCTCTCCCGCCAGGGAGTAAAAGCGGGACTCTGACTCGCTCCAGTCAGGTTAGATAAGCCACCCTGTGAAAGGTGTCAGGCTGTGGCTCACAGGTGCCCAAGAAAAGCACAAATAGCTCTTCTGCAGTCAGAAGCAGCAAAACCCATGGTGTCATCACATTCTTGGTTACAGCCACAATCCTGGAGACAGTCACACGACTGCACACTGAGTCATCTGCAAGAAAACTGCCCGTCCGGTCTGGATGGGGAGGAGAAGGGGTATAAATGCGCCTGAAAGGCTTCTCTCCATGCAAACATTTGGTTTTTTAGCAAGGGAGAAGTGCAATCTATTCACATTCTGCCGCATTAAATTAACATGACAGATTAGCTCACAGCAATGGATCGTTGCGGGGGAAGATGTCTGGAACAGCTCGCTGGGAGCAAAGTTCTCTGAAAGTCCTGCAAAAGCCCGTCCTTTGACCAGTTCTGAGTGGGGTCCTCTTTGTCCATGACATTTTAGCCTAAAGACCTCACACATAGTTAAATTCTCCTCCTCCATGCTCCATCCTGGTAGTCTCACGGCAAGAAATGAGATGTAAATCAAGTCCTACCCCCTCCCAATGTACAATATGATTATCCCTCTGCTTGATAAGCCCCTGACTAGTCTGGAAAGAGGTGCGTGCAAAGGAAATGGTGCTTCTGAGATGTAACCGAGCAGTACTGGTTTCGGGGCAGGGCTTTGCACTGAGATGATTACCAGTGGCGCAGCAGGGATGGAGAATTAGCTACAAGGCAGTAGATTTGCCAGCTGATGGAGGCTATAATTAAGCATAGCATCTGCATGTAGAGGCTGCCAGAAGAGGCTTCCGAAAATACTTTCCAAAAAAGGCTTCCCCACCCACGAGGCGGGAGCTCTCTCCTGTGCTCCCCTTCGGAGTGAGCCTGGCTCTGAGCAGACTGGGGGAGCCCAGGCCCCATCACTGGTAACTCGGCACCATCCTGGCATGGGGCGGTGTTGGGGTCCATCCTCCCAGTCTCCTTTTCTACTCCACCTTAGCAGTCGTAGCGAGTGAGCAGCTCTGCTTTCATCACATTGGAAAACAAGAGTGGCGAGCGCTGCTGTGATTATAGCCCTTTCCACCCCTCCACACCTCTGGAAATGGATCTTTATTAGCATTATTGTCAGTCATAATGAATTCATTTCCATTCCCATCACTAAAACAATTTTCGTGCCTGATAAGTCACATTATTTTCACTTATATTCAGAGCTAATTAATTCCCTGTGTTTATTTTCTCAGGAGCAGAAAAAGCATCGCCCACTGCCGAGCAGAAGCTTTCTCCCCCCTCAGCCCTGCTCTTCCTCCACCGCGGTGTGGTCTCTCCTCTCTTTTCCAGATCAGTTAGGGACAGATGAAGAGATCGTGTGCTCACTGCCGAGCAGAAGCTTTCTCCCCCCACAGCCCTGCTCTTCCTCCACTGCGGTGTGGTCTCTCCTCTCTTTTCCTGATCAGTTAGGGACAGATGAAGAGATCGTGCCTCCATCTCAAGTGCGAGCTCCCTTTCTGCACAGCCCTGAGGGGCTGGTTGGAGGAGACATGGGGAGGTGACTTTTTTTTTGTACTGACACCCAGGTTCCTCCAAGCGCTGCCAATCCCAGCTCAAAGCATACAGGAGGAGCAAAAGTCCCCCTCAATTTGTAAGTGAGCATTAATTAGCCCATAGCAGATGCACAGACACTTGCTATTCTTTGCCTAGAAAGTCATCGTGTGCAAGTCTGGGAGGAGGAAACTGAAGACAAGTCGGAGACGTTGCCCCCAGGCGTCAACCTTGCAAATAGTAATTTCTTGTGGCAGGAGAAAGGAGAAAAAATGGATTTTGCTTTTGGATGTCTGTGTTTAGGAAAATAGTCTCGTTTCCTTATAACTCTTCCTTATGCTTTTAAGGCCTTAAAACCCTTATAAATGTATAGATATAGATACATAGAACACAAAAAGTACCTTTTTACTCGTTTTCTACATAAGCAGGGTAAGGTCTGAGTTTTCTCTTTCAGCTGAAAGGGTCAGAAAAGCCAGTGCCATGCTCTTCAGGGAAAAGACTGGAATCACATCCGAGGCTTTAATATTTGTCAGACAATGGTTTCTTATTTTTGTGTCAAAGAATAGGACAGAAATAAAAGGAGGGGCACATTTCTTTTAAAATCCAAGGGACAATATATTGAATTTTACATTTCTATAGCAACATACACATTGGTAATATGCGCACAAGGAAAAACAATTATGGCAATCTAATATTAGAGGTCAAAAGTAAGGCGAAGCAGGGGAATCAAGCATGTAATTTGTTCATTGTTCATTTCTCAGACTCAACATTAATATTTTTGTATCTGAGATTTGGACTCAGGGGAGTTACATCATGCAATCATGGAGCCTTTCTTTGAAAAGAGCTTTTTATATTAAAAAACAAACAATAACAACAACAGCATTCTTCTAACAGATCACAGCTGAAGCAAAGCAGTTTTATTTCCAGCAATAGAAATTGGTTAAGAGAATTAGTGGCTGTCTGAGGCATCAAGCTGTGTGTGATAATGAGATGGGTTATAAATAATGTTATTAATTCACACGTCCTTCTAACACGTGCCACTCCAGTTAACGTACAAATCCCAAATCCCTCAATGCAAAATACACTGACCTTCTCATTAAAGTATCTAACGGCATGAAGCCTGGTTTGCACATATCTGCTGGCTAGTGCTCCAGATCAGGAATAATTACCGGGCAGCAATTCTGCTCTTGAGCTAAGAGGCAGAAGTATTTCTGTCACCAGAAAACAAGACTTCCCTCATGTCTCATGTTGCCTTTCCCAAGTTGAGGTGTGTTATGGGGCAGCATGTGCCCTGCAAGGAGAGACTGCCCCGGCACCATTGCTGGGGCACTCCAGAATAATCCGAAACCTCTGTCTGTCTCACAACGTCCCTTCACAACCTGCTGCCGGGTCCCTAAAGCTAAATATACCTTCTTCATCCCTCTGCTTACTCCACTAACAGTAACTTTTCTGCCAGGGAAGGGTCACTGCTGATGGCAGCCGGCATTTGTCTCTGTCGAAGGCTCAGCCGGGATCCCGGGGCCGTTGAACAGAGGGATTTCCTGCAGGCTGGCCCCGTCCCTCGCAGGCAGCCCCAGGTCTGTCACTTGTTGGAAAAGAAACACTCTTTATGGGGAGCAGGGAGTGGGTGCTTGCTCTTCCTGGGGTTACACAGAAAGGGCCCAGCATCTCAATTTTCATCATTGCAAGTGAACAGCCTTATACTGGAAGGAAAGGCAGAAGCAACTGCTAGGTATTTTGGTTGGTTTTTTTTTTTTTACTGTTTTTCTAACGGGCCTCTGGAGAAGTAAACGTACTTCTGGAAAGCACCTGGAGAGAGCAGTTATCTTCAGCACGGTCTAGAGTTTCCAGCGAATGCATCCTGCCTCGCCTCTCTCAGGGCGCTCCGGGATGTCAGTGCCGCAGGCACACGTACAGCTGGTGCAGCAACCGAAGGAAACGGTCGTTGCAACCCACAAACTGGTCTTTTGTTCTCTGTCAGCATCACATGCAGCCTGAGTAATACTTGTCCTGTTTCCATGTTAAGAGAGAGAATGTGCTGGGTGTTTTCAACAGGCGGGCAAACTACCTCTCTGCGGTATTATGGCTTTTGTCGGTGACAGTTTCCATGGTGTTCATGTCCTCTTTCTCAGTCTCAGAGTTAGCACCATTTCATTATTGCCAAATATAGTGTTTAAATCGCCCATCTTGTTAACAAATTAAACCCTGTTAATTATGGGCTTTTCTAAATAATCTAATAAGGATGCTTCTGCTTTGATAGGGAGAGTTTAACTGTAAAAGCAATATTTATAACTTACTTATAGAAACCGTGATCAACAGGAATGACTTATTTGGAGAATAAAGGTCCTCCACAGCCAGAGTCCAGCCTCTTCTTGATGGGAGAGGAGCTACTGGTTTAAACACAGGAACCATTGAGCCAGTGGTCATTTCATCAAGGGAATCTTTGGTTAAAGCTCTCCTTTCCCAATCCTGATGCCTTCCCCAGCCGATCTGATCCCACTGCAGCTGCACTGGGCGCAGTGCTGCCCAGGGACAGGATGGGGGCATCCCCACTGGCCACCTATGTCATGGAGCTACAGTCTGGTTTTATTTGGTTGTTTTTTTACCAGTGATATTGCTGATTTTGATGTTGCTGGAGTGGATCTGCACTGTAGCAGAGCACGGGGCTGCGTCAGAGAGGTCGTGCTGCTCAGCCTCCTCTAATGTAAAATATTCACAAGAGCTAGAGCTAATGTGGAGTAGGAGACTTGTGCTATGTGCCCCTCTCGTGTGCTGGCTGCACTGCCGTGATTCAGCTGTGGCTTGGAAAACCCCGTTCAGAATGAACTCTAATTAGCCTGGCTATTGTTTTAAGAGCTATTTAAAATGCATGCGTGCATGTGGGTTGGAGCAATAGCATAATAAACAGTAAGTGGGATGAGCGCTGCCTCCAGCTGATCTACGTTTTGGGAGATTTCATTCCTCAAGGCATCTTCCTGAAGGTTAAGCCATGGAGCCAGAACAACCTGAATGACCAGCAGGGATTGAGGTTGCTGCTTTCTTTCCAATGACTTTCCTGGCACTGAACTCTGCATCCCTCCTAACAGAGATCACAGGCTGTTCCTGCAGTGCCGGCACAGCTAGTCTTAAACCCTACTGTACTAAGGCATACTTGCTTTAGAGGGCAGTTACTGCAAAGCCTAATCCCGTAGTCACCAGGTCACTGAAACACATCAGCATTTGCTTGTGCAGAGACAGAAGGGTCAAGCCCGTGTTGGAAAATCTCCCTGTCCAGGGTTTGGTGAGGGCGATTCTGCTCTGAGACTGCTTGCCAAGCCCAAATGCTCTGAAATCATGATATTGACTTACAAAATCATGAGATTTAGAAAGTAATATAGCTGGTGTTATTTTTTTTTTCTTTCTAGGATTTATGTCTTCAAAGTGCACATATTCAAGGCTTTATTCTGAGCCTTTCAGGGAAACAAAGAAGACACTGAGATCCCCTGTAATCACCTGCCTCCGGGAGCTGCAGCTCCACAGACGGTGCCAGGTATCAGAAGAGTTGGTGAAATCACAGGGGTTCAGAGCAGGCTTATCTGTCTGTGGTGGGTAACGTGTTCGCTGTAGTGACAGGGAAGTGTTACTGGTGTTGCGCAAGAATATTCTGTATAATTCCCAGTGCACACGTTCAAAAAAAGAAGCCAGAAATCCATAGCAGAAATGTGGAGAACAGGGGTCCAGGTGGCCCATTTGGGCACCTCCAGGACTAGGGGGTACTCAGGGCAGACAGAGCGGAGAGGGAGCTGGACTGTGATTTTGGGCTGAGGAGCCAAAAGTCAGCCCAAAGTTGGAAAAAGCCAATGTCTATGAAACATCTACGGATGCCTCATTATGTAAAATTGTTCCCTTTTGAATCTATGCTAAAATAATCTGGTTTTGTAATACGATACTGCTGGCTAGCCAGCACTGGCTTGCAGTGTCTGTGCCGGGGTTTCTTCTTCAGTTTCTGCAATGCTGGGATGAAGATGAGTCTGTGCATCGGGCTTGGGACTAACGCCAGAAGAACTGATTTAATTCCTGGTCTGGCCTCAGCAGTTCCTCCGTGGTCTAGGTAAGACATTTTGCTTTTCAGTGTTTATAACCTGGTCCTGAGGATAGTGGACTTTGCCTTCATGACAGCTGTGGGCCTGCCTTCATCCTCCGCTATTGCTGCGAGAGCTGCCAGTCCTGGAAGCAGCATAAAATATATATAGCTTTTTCTGGAAGAAATTAAAAGTGGCTCCTTTATATTGGTAGATGTCACACACCTACTGGCTTATAAATACAACTTTAATACCTAAAAAAGGTGATAATCACCTTTATGCTTTCTTAATAGCATCGTTTTAAAGTGAATTACTGGCATCATATATTACCTTCTTCCCCTATAGTAAATGGTCTCTCCCTGCTGTATTTTATTACTTATTGTAAATTCATTCAAGCAGTATATTTTGCTTTCAGCAAGGTACCCTCAGTTACTTTTTCTGTCCAGGATAAATTGAGATAAATTTTGTCTGTGCCTGGGTTTTGCTCATGGCATCCATCTTTGCCCATGAAAAGTTACAGCTGGAGTTGAACAGGACTTGAGAAATGACAATATTATACTGCAGAAAGTTACAGATCACCAGTCCACAGTCAAGCTGTGTACAGAGGGCTCATTGAAGCAGCCAGGAGTTTAATAGGAAGTGAAAAACATAAAGAAATATGATGTATTCTCTAATGTTTATTCTGATAAAGTAGTAAGTTCATTACAAGAAAATGACACTAGTTATTTACCATGCCATCATACGATTATACAGTAGCATATCACCCCAGGCACCACTGTTTGTCACTAGTTAGCATTTTTGCCCTTGGAGGTCTGTGGATTTATTGTTAGAGCTATAGAAATGTGAATTATTTGGGGGGGGGGCGGGGAGGGAGACTTCAAATAAAAGAGATCTCCATCCCTTTGCTGACAATTCTGTGCTCCCAAGGCTTAACAAATCTCGTAGCTATGGCCCCTGTGTTGTCAAAATGAATAAAAGCACGAGGCTGGCACCGATCGCCTTTCTGCAGAAGTTGCGGAGCCTCTGTGAAAACAGCTTGATTGAAGGCTCTGGTTTCACAGCCGTGGGAGTAAGATGTGACCCCAAGGTCAGCTGAGCTGTGCAGTGGCTCTGGGGAGACCTGCCTGTGGCAATGAAATCTCCATCTTTGCATGCCTTTTAGGAAATCCTACTAGGTGCCCCTAGATGCAACACTTTTATGGGTCCATCTAGCCCTTGGTTTGTGCTTCCAGCTCTAGAAACCCCAGGATCGGTCCATGGCGGGGTCTGGTGGCTGTGTTGGGATGGATGTTGGCAGATACCCCATCACACCCACCCCCGCTGCAAAGCAATGCCTGCTGTGGCTAGTCAGAGCAGTAGCTCCAACACAGAGTTCATATGGATGGAAAGTAATAATTATTCAGATCCTACATGTTATGGAGCCGCCTGTGGCCCTGGGATGGGTCATCGGCACTCAACATCCCGACTGCTTTTCCTGCAGCAGTGGAAAGTGCGAACAGCAAAACTGTTCTTTCCTGCTCCCCTCCTGAATCATCATCATTTGCTCCTCACCAACATCAAGTGTTTTATTTAAAAGTGTTTAAACATGCAAAGCTCATTTTGGATTTGTATGGTTAGAATTTTTAAGGGTGCAATTTTCTCATTACAAGAGAGAAATGCCATATTTTAGCTCAAAGTGAGTTTTCAGTGCCAGGTTACAAAACTCAGGTAATGAAATATGCAGTCTTTTAGCAACTGCAGTGAAAGCCTGGCAGGGCTACATGTTCTCAGGGAGGCAAACTTCTCTCATCAGCTCAAATCCACGTGGCAAGGGAGCTTCTGCTCATCTTGTGGCAGAGTGGTTCAAAACATATCCCCAAGGATATTTCTGGGCATTGCTGGAAATCCTATTCAAACCTAACTCTTTTTGAAGCCAAGCAGCGTGTTAAAGCCTACTGTGTTTCCAGTTCCCTCTGTGAGGGCTCACAATACATTTCGCTCTGCAAAGTTCCCTTATTTTATTATGGTACTGATGACAGGGCAGGGCAGCGTGCTAGAGGGGACCAGAACACTTGTGGAAGGAGATGCCTGGGCTCTGCTGGGCTGGCTCTGTCGGCTAACCACTGTAAAACCTCTGAAGTCTATTTTGTCCACACACGCTGCTGAGAAGAGAGGAGCAGGTTTTAGCATTCTGTAAGTAAAATCAATTGATTTTTAGATCATGGGTCTGAGAGTTGAAAGCCAGTTGGGATGGATTTTGTTTAACTTCCCTATATAAATAGCTCATGCTGTTTGAATACTTATACTTGCCTTTTTATTAGCTCACCCATGTTAGTGATTTGTACGTCTATATCTCGTGTCTTTGAAAAAAAATAAGCAGCTGGCATGTAGGGCTACAAATAGGTATTAGCCAGCGTCTTGATGTAGAGAGAGTCGATGTTATGGCCCCCTAACCCAAGCAGGGCACAAAAACCCCAGCACATCAGGTGCCACCGGAACATTTTGCCATTCTTGCTGACCCTCCTCACTGCTGATTTCTTCTGTGGTCAGTGTCTTTTGGGCTGTCAAGAGCACCAGGATCACCACTAGGCTGTTGTTATCTTGCAATAACCCTGCACACCGCTATAATAGCTAAGCTGTGAAGGGCAAAGTCACCTCTGATGCCTGCAAAGCCAATTAGGACTTACAGAGCACTAAACTCAGATTTCTTCAGGCCATTTCATTTTATTGATCAGACACATTTTTATTTCCAGATTGTTCACTCTTGGGAACCATCCAGGTTTCATAGTGCAAAGGACTGTGTAAAATGTAATGATTCAGCACTCCCAGTGTGGCCGTCTGTGGATTCTGTTAACCTTGCAAGCTACATCTAAGATGCAAGACAGGGCTTGAAGAGCACCATCATATATCCAATGCTCTTCTGAAAGAGTTCTCCAATTTGCATTTCCCTCTTGTCCTCTTTAAAATCAAAACACATCCTTCACCTCTTTCTTGGTTAAATCCCAGGATTTTCCTGGTGGGGAGATTCCCAGTACATAAGAGAGTTCAGCAATTCAGACAGTGCATGGACTGATACTTAACTAACTCTTCTTCCAAAAATTTCTGTACAGATGATAGGTAAATTTTTCCCTATGGCTAGTGGATCTCAGATCAGACAGGTGGCACTTCAGGCGAGAAGCTGGAGCTCACCCTCACCCACAGAAAGTGCAGCACAGCTACATGCTATCACTGCTTCTTTCCCAGCCTTGTGAGTGCTGGTTTGGCTCCAGGCACACACACGCATTTCTCGGAGACTCTACTGTGGGCAAAACAACTTTATTTAATGCCTTTTTGCACAGGAAGGATATATTCTTTTTGCTTCAACTGAATGAGAGGCTTAAAATCCCAAGAAAGGAAATACAGTGATTCTAGATCAATAGAGAGAAATATACAGTAAACGCTTTAGTATGTTGTGCAATAAAAAGAGCCCTCATGCCTTATAAATACAGGCGCTTAGCTTATCATGTGCATGCAGTCAGTCCTCCAGTATCCACAAGCTGCTCAAAGGGCACACAACTGAGCAAGTCTGAAGACACTGAAGCTGCCTTTGTATGTGTTTCTCCCACTTGGTGAGATATCTTGGGCTGAGAATGACTCTGAGAAGAGCCACTGTCATCACCGTGGACCTGGGTGTACTGGGCAATGCAGGACAGAGAAACCTGTGCTGGCTCTGCACAGATCTGGCTCATATTTAAAACCAGTAGCAGCCATTCTCGTTCCTCTAGGTAACATAAATCCCTCTTACACTGGTGATGACACACAGGTTGCCTGGATATGGGGAGCAGCAACAAAGATAGGTGGCTGTAGAGTGATGGTTGGAGCATCTTTGTGCGAGGGATGTGCAGAAATATCTGCAGAGCTGAGAGGGTTGAGCTATCTGCAGAGTTACTCTCCTAACCAAGCTAGCTGTGCCTTCCTTGCTGTATAGCCAAGTAGTCCTATAGTCCAGTGAAATTCGGCTGATGGAAATCCATGCTGTCACACTTCGTTAGAGGATGGCCAGGGACAGGTACAGGGAGAAAAAGCTAGGCTGATTGCAAACACCTTATTTCCTTCAGAAATCAGACTAGAAGTCTTCCCAGCACACAAAGGCTGGCCGCAGGCAGCTCTGAGTATATGTGAGGTGAGAATGGTGGCCTGCAAAGTCAAACAAGAGCAGGATGCTGAGAGCTGCTAAGATATAGAGCCTTTCCTCATCAGCAGCCCAGCCTGAATTTTGTGGATTTCCATGATTTTTCTTTTCAGTCTTCAGTTATCATTTCCTCCTTTGAGGTTATTATGGCTGTGGCTGCTCACTTCCCCTTCCCCAGCCCACGCGAGTTCATCCCAGGGAAAGACCAAGCCAAGAACTAGCACAACCCAACTGGGCACTTGCAGGGCTGCTGGCCCTGGGCTGTCAGAGGCCCTCTGCAAGATCACGGGCCACCTCTCCTCTGGAAAAAGCACCACCAGTGCCTTGTATTTTGATGTGAGATATTGTATTTCTATACATCACAGGAACATAGGAATTGGACGTTTAGTTGTGTGGCAAGCGCAAGCTGCAAATCACCGCACTTTCCAAGTGTTATTCCCCTGGCCTTGTCTACAAGCCAGGGAGGAACTGATCTGAACAGATTTCTCCCTTTGCTCGCCTGAGGCTCCCATTCCTCCTTCAAAACACTTTTTCAAATTTCTTTTGAGAAACAACACCTCCAAATAAGGTAGTAGAGAATATATAATGAAAAATGAGATTTCTGTGGAATCCATCATATTGTCACATTCCCAGTTCACCTCCTTGCCTCAGATTCCCTTTGTTCCCCCTCCATCCTCCCACCAGCCTCCCTGTTTGTTCTTTTTCCTTTTGACTACCCACTTCCACATTCATTTTGGCTTCCCTTCAGTCTTTTAAAGCTGTATCTATTCCTTGGATTTACTATAGTTTGACATTCTGTTTCATGAGTCACAGCTGGGGATAGAGTTTGAAGTAGATCAAATCACACAAACTAGTTCTTACAGCTCCCTAAAACTAATTTGAATTCATGCTCTTTTTTCCCCTGATAAACCTCTGTGGATTCTTTCCTCCACACACTCCCCCCAAAAGATGATGAAGTAAATACATGTATTTATCGCACGTGGTGATGACTGCATGCTGGGGATGCAGGGGGCCCACAACTTCTTTCCTTTTCCCTCTGCACGGGTGCTAAGCTATCCCACCACAGAAAGTCTAAATCATGTCTCCTTCCACAGAATGCTTCTCTAATCCTTTTTTCCCCCAATTAATTTAACTTTATGACCCACAGCGAGTGGTAACAAACTGAGTATGCATCCCCATTTACATCTTTCCTAGTGAAGTGCTGCACAGCAGTAACACTGAATCCCCAGCACTTGTCTGGCCAAAAATTGTTTTCTCCACCTTTTCTTCTATCATGCTTTGTTGAACTTGTTTTCTCTACCACAGTAGGAATAATGCTGGTGCTTAGAGGAATGCATGCTCACAAAACAACAACTGAATTCTCCATACAACTCTACTTTGCTTTGGTGTTTAATCACCTTCAGAAATTGTTCCTAAGCTTGCACATGCTACTAAGAATGTTAGTCTTTAAATAACTTTGTGCTATGGTGGTGTGAGATGATTAGGTTGGCAAGGATTTCTGTTGTGGTGTCATCATAATTTTCATTAGTACAGTGAATTATGACAGCTTGTTCTCTGCTCAAATTGATGTGATTACTACTCTGAAACCCTGGCACATTTCACTAACACCTGACATCTGGAAGAGAAAGGTGGGAGGCAAGGCAAGCTCTCAAAATTGCTGCGTGATGCACACCGATGGTCTCCTCATTTGTTCCAGCAGCCAAGGGTAATGGCCTTTGTTGGTCAGCAGAGCTAATGCAGTTCTTGCAGTGATAAAACAAATAGCTCTTGTGATTAATGATGGAAAATACCATCAAACGATGTGTTGTGCTGAATAGGCAGCAACTGGAATTAGCAGCATGTCCCTATTTTAACTAAGGTAACATGTCAGAAGCGGGTAGATGAGTTGGAGAATTATTTTAAAAAGAACAGAAAGCGTGCATCAAGTCTACAAGTGTACATCAAATTGAAGGCCCATATCAGAACAGAAATTACTGTTATAGCTTGTTAAATGGAAGATTGTTCTACCAGCAAAACTGTAAAGGGATGAATTTCTAGCTCATCTAACAAGGATAAACTCTAGCCCTTGCATGATCGCGGTCCCTGGCAGGCTGGTACTGCACATTGCTTCTGCAGGAGCTGCGCAGACATGGAGCCTGGTGCAGCACATCTCTGCTTCGTGCCCAGCTGCAAAGGGGGAGACAGATGTACCTATATGAGTACAGCTCAGCTGGGTGCTGTGACCTGAATGGGAGCATCCACCACCTCATCCTTGTTCTCCCTTTAGGGGAAGCCAGTGACACTGTCAGATCAGTTTTCACACCGTAGCAGGAGCCCCTTGGCGTGGGACGGCAGCAAGGGCTGCCCAGTGAGGCCAGGGACAACAGAGTGAGATCTTGTGGCTGCCATTGTCAGAGATATTTTTTGTACAGCTATGTATTAAACTTTTAAGAAAGTAACCAAAACCCATTAATCACTAGCATATTTCTTACTACTGTACCAGCCGAGGATTACTTCAATACCTGTTTTAATGGATTGCTCAGCTATGAACGATTTTAAGGTTAAAGGTCTTGCAAGACTCATTTTATAAGCTTTCTGAAATCTAATCCATCACTAATTTCCATATGTCTTGTACAGCACTAGGCTAATGTAATGCATCACCACATAAATCCGTCTCTGATAAAATTATCCCGGGTATTACAAAAATTCAAAGCATTGTTCTTAACTACGTGTGCCTTTTTCAGATGTCTCACTAGTTGAGACATAAGCCTAGCACATTCAAGATTTTTTTTCCTTAATGATAGCTGGAATAGGAAGTTTAAGATGACACTTGGCAGCTTACATTTTCCATGTCAGCAAATGTAACAGACAGAAGGGGCTTTTTTAACGACACCTCTTAAAAGAGAACAACTAGCTTCCTACTTTTGTGCCCCCAGACTGAATTTTTGGCCCCAGTTCCAGTGTTTTCATCCCACAAGCCAACCTGCTTCCTCTAGCACCATGTAAAACAGTGACGTGACTCCTTTGCTCTTTCATCGATCTCCCCAAATCATTTTGGTATTCTCTACCACCCAGGGTGTACAACTATCAGTCTAAGCATCAACAGTGCTCTGCTTCTGAGGTGCTGCAGATAAGTCGGTACGGAACCGATGGAGCACAGCAGCAGTATTGCTGTGTGCTGGATAACCAACAGCCTTGTTGGTTATCCAGGCATGATCTCCAGCAAAGGAGACAGGGAACGGTGTCATCCGGCTAATTCTGTTACACACCACAACTGTATGCTGAGCTAAGACCAGACAGCTTTTTGCCTTCTCTATCCTTGAGTTACTAAGAAATTTCCTACAATGGTGGGAGAAGGGCAACACGAGAAGCTAGGCCAGGTCTACCATGGTGTATTTTATGTTAAAGGAAAGTTTGTGTCCAGATGCACACACACTTCTCTGCTAAGAGAAGCAGGCAAAAATTTGATTTTTCCAAGAAGTGTAAGGAAAGCTTGAAAATACAAGCCTGTTAGCACCTCACAAAGCCAATACAACACCTGCAAAAGTATAGAAGAGGAGATAAACAAACTGGAAAGGAAGCCTTGTTAGTACATTGGTAAAAAAATATGGTAATGGAAAAAGTCTCGTATGTGGAGTCATATGCAATGATCGTGGCAAGAGAAATCATTATATCAAAGCCTGCAGACAAGAAAAGACAAGAAAAAATGTACATTACGTTAAATGAACAGTGATTCAGACAGAGAGACTGTGCAAGGATCTGACATGACCCCAGCAAAACAGCAAAAATAAATTGTGTACACTAAGCTATCTTCAGATGCAAGAACCGGCCCCACGCAGCCCCCCAGGAAGCAGCAGGCTGAGGAGGAGCCGTGGGAGGCGACCTGCAGGGAGTTTAAGTAACTTACCCGGGAATAAATAAGTGCAATAGTCTGTAATGAAGCTGTATCACATCTGTACTATGCCAAACAGATTGTAAAGCAAAGCTGATCCAGCAGTTCAGAATTAAAGGTGGCTGCGGAAAACAAAGGCAGACATGAATTTACAGAAAAACCAAAAGCCTCAGAAAACATCTTTTAAGAGATTTTTTTGTTTTAATCTAATACACCTGTCACCTTAAAGTCCTTGAATACCATCACCAGTACAGCTGCACTGCACATGAAAAGAATACAAAATTCACCTTTGGCTGGCTAAGTATCACCTATTCAAGGCTGCTCAGTGCTTCTGGGTGCTAGGGTATTTCAGGTATTTCTGAAATTATGAGATGCCCAGGCAGCTGGGCTCTTGCCCTCACCAGCAGTGAAAGTGGTTACTTTCTGAAAACAAACTTTGTTGGGGCTTGCAATGGGGAGGAGTCTCCCCACAAGGTTATTTAATGCGAGTCCCACCACAATTCTTAAAATTGCAAGCTGCCAGCCAGATTTCCCAAGCCAATATGTTTCCAATAAGAAGTGCTTGTTTTATTTACAGGTTACCATTAAAGACAAGATTTGCATCACATTATTAAACTAATATTGCTGAGAGTGATGTGACCAGAATAGCTATTCATGCCTCATGGCCATAAATGATTTATGCTGAGCCCACCTCTATCCCTCCCCCTGTACTGCCTCATCTGTGCTGACATTTCTTCGTGAATATTTAAGGTAATGTCTGCTCTCATCTCTTGATCAAAATCAAACACAAGCACACTGTAAAGCACGACAGGCAGTTGCTATTCAACACACAGCACACCGACATGCAATGAATGCCGACAACGAATGGATACAGCGCTGGTTTATTTGCTGAAAGGTAATCCTTGCAAGGCTGCTTTGGGGTGTGGGTTATATAACTCTCACCCACAAACCTTTAAAACTTTATCTGGAAAGTGAATGCAAATATTGGAGCCCTGTTACAGCCTTTCCTTATTTAAGTACTGGAATGTTTGATGGGACAGGAGTTAAGTGGTGGCGGTGTCACCAAATATGAAGGGCATCTGGTTGGTCCAGACTCCGGTGGGAGATTCACCATCCCAGAGCATGAGTGTGAGCAAGGGCTGAGCCTTTCGGAGAGCTTCCCTCCTTCCCAGGGTCTGCTCGGGAGTTTGTCTTTCCCAGAAGGGCAGCTCTGCTGCTGGTGTGCCGGCACAGCTATCTGCGTTAGCCAAAGAAATGACAGCAGAGCTCATTCCTCCACGAATGCGCTGACCTTGCGTGACAGAATTGGTAGTGAAAGACATTTCAAGACACTCCTGAATGGGGACACCAGGTCATTTGTTCATTTATTGAAATGACACCTCACTGCCTGCAGGGCCATGTATTATGCCACCATTAAATCTTCTCAAGCAGTATATATATATATAAAGCAAATTCTGCGCAGCTATGCCTGTGTATTCTTCTCATTGTGACCTCTTGGACGTATTCCTGGCCTATGATCAGGCTATCAAAAACCTAGTGATCTGTCCCCAGTGCCTGCGGTGTTTGTGCTGCAGAGCTACTGGGAGATGCACATGATGTAGAAGGGACAGGGGGCACTGGGGTCATTAATAGCACCTGCCTTAGTCATGCAGCTTTTTAGCAGAGCACCGCACATGTGAAAGCAATCTCTATCCTGCTTCTGCACAGCCTGGGTGAGGTATTGGAAATAATTCAGCCTGCAAAATAAGGACAGGCTTGAGGCAATGGCGCTGTCACACTCACAGGACACTCTGTCCTGCCGCATCCTCCTTCCCTCTGCCTGCTCTACCTGAAACCTCCCGTGGACTTCGATGTACTCCAGGCTGAGTCAAGGCTCTGCTCCCTCCTTGGCCATGAGGACTCTGCCAGAGCTGTGTGGAAATGGGATTGCCGCAGGGTGTTCCTGAGAGCAGCAAGAAGGGTGCTGAACACCCTCCAACTGCCCCCTGCACGCCACATCTTCTTTGTCCCAGACCTCTAGCATCACCCCGGCAATGGGCTGTTTACTCACCTTCATCAGGATGCATGCCAGTGAAAGGGAGTGGGTTCTGCCAGCTTTCCAAAGCCTTTGCATGTTTTAGGCACTACAAGGAAATACCAACATTTAGGTAAAATACTATAAGTGTGTGTCCCCCCACACACCCCTCCATTTTCTTACCGTAGCTGAAAGTCAGGTGGGAGCCCTGCTCCTTCCTCCTGGCTTGCTTTTCACTCTCTGTAAGTGGAAACTGGGGTGTCACAGGACAATTTGTGACGGAGGGAATAGCTCCTTTCCATCTCCCCATGCTTCCTTGGTTCATTTGTTGCAATGATCTTGCTCAGAGAATGTTCCCTGTGTTTAAAAAGCTCTCCCTGCTTATAAGCCCCTGGAAACACCACTGTGAGTGGCTTTGCCATTTTACACGAATTACACCAGCCTCCTGCAAGATTTAGAGAGTTTTCATGGCAGTGTCAGAGCAACACCACAGCAGGCTCAGCTGCCAGCAAAGTCACCCATCTACTGCCCTTGGGCCATGTTGGGACGCAGAGAGGAGCAGTGCAGGTGACAGTCACGCTGAGACCAGGGACATCCTTGTGTGCCATTGTGACCACAAGCTCCAGCTGTAATGTTACTGTCTACTCAGAACATTCACTGAATAAAATCCTATGTATTGTTCACAATTTTTGCATCTGGGAACTCTCCCGGGAAACCTCTCATTGTGCCTTTGGAAGAAAAGAAATACTGTAAGTGCTCCTAAGATTGTTAATGATATAAACATCTCTATTGTGCAAACCCATGAATATTCACTCACATGATGTTGGGCTTTTGTTATATTCCGTTCCCAGTTAAGGTGTTGGACAAAGCAGACATTCTCCAGGAAACCTCATATGTGTATTCGGGGGCTAAATGACAACCTGCATCATTGCTGTAGTTGCAAATATGCGTATTTCAATGTATATGGGAAATCACATTGTTCAAAACATAAAAACAAAAGTTAGGGGGATTCTGTGGTTATATAGTCGAAATATGTGTGTAGAAATAGCTGGAAAATGTTGTGGTGGTTGGTCTCAGCTTTTCTCCCTTTTAAGGGGAAATAGTGAAGGAAGTACAGGCCAGTTTGAACCTGCAGAGGATCTAACAAGATGTTGGTGCTCAACAGTAGAGTTTACAAAACAGTGTGTTCTGTTTAACTTTAAAAAATGTCCATTGCAAGCAGTGGTATAATGAACCTGCCAAACAAGAAGGAGACTCCTTTACCCAGATGGTGATCAGACATTAGAACAAGCAACCTCCTCAGCTTCAGCGTGATTTACTCACAGCGCAATCTGCAAATCCTCTGTGCTGCTTTGCTGGCATAAAGAGCCACCAAGTGATGAAGAGCTTCAGGAGACACCGAGAGAGGCTTGCTGTGCCTTTCGGGGCCTCTCCCCATTGCTCACCAGTCCCTGGGCAGCAGCAAAGCTGGGCACTGCAGACCCCTGGCTCTGCTCCAGCTCAGCCTTTGCTGGCACCTGCGCCATACAGCAAGGGCGAGCTGGTGCCAAGGCAAATGCATTATAGAGCAGTCTGCTGGCAGCTTGTTCTCTCTATTACAACTGAGATGTTTGAAAAATATCCCTGATTTTGTTCACCGGAATGTTGGCAACAAAGCAGGGAATCTAGGGGAGCGTCACATGGGGAGTAATGACAGGCTAAATGTTATTTTCATTACAGCCGCATTAGCGTGATTAGAGAAGGTGGTCACAGTGCAAGAGGAATTTTCTGTCCTCTCTCAGTTCTCCACTACTGGAGACATTAATCCAAAACCAAATCCACCCCCTCCTTCCCAAAATCTTACTCATATCTTTCATTCTCCTTCCCTGCTGCAGTCTGAGAGCCTTCAGATTGTTGGCGTGCTTCAGATGATTTTTAAAACATCGTCAGATGGTAGCCGTGAGAGTTAATACCCATGGATGTATTTTCTGTGCATAGGTTTCCCAGCACAGGGACCGCCTTCCTCACTACACACAACCTAAATACAGAAATCTTCACCTGTAAGATTGTCCCATGGTATTGTCAAGACAGAGCAGCTTTTGAGCACTGTTCTGTGCGGTCATGCACCATGCTTCACATCCCTAAAGCACCTGGAAAATGCACAGAGGGTCACCCCCTTTCAGAAAAGGGAGAAAGAAATCCTCTAAGTCTGAAAGACAGGGAGTGGGCAAGGGCAAATGGTGCCCAGGGAAATAATCACCCAAACTCAGGAAGCAAGAACCCTGAATGAAACAGAAAATTGAGCTTGGATAATTTTCCAATTCATTAACTGTTGAAATGGAGCAAATTCCACATCTGGAGCTGGCTCCATTAAATTGCAAGTTTGAGTCACATTGACATCTTACTGCCTAAGCCCATTCCTCTCTAACCAGACTAGGAAGCCTGTCCCTCAGAGAGGCAGTCCCTCAGCAGTGCTGTCCCGTTGCAGACATTCCCATCAAGCAGCTCCAAGTTGCCCATCCAAGATTTACTACCAGCCTTTTGAACCCGACTCTGCTTTTCAAAGCCACACCAGGCTGCAACAGGACAGTTGGCTGTTAAATTGTGCAGCACGTAATTGTCTCCATGATTTCTGACAGCTCAAAAGGGTGTGGCCAGGAGGGCCAAACAAAAAAAAAAAATAGATACACACATTTAGTCACCCTCAGTCATACTTAGGCACCTACATACATTCCCACTTTCCAGCTGGGACAGGCAGAATTTTAGATGCAAGGAACTGAGATCAAGCTTAGCAGGATGCCCACACATTTCAGCATCCCACACACTTAATACCCATGATTGTTACAACATAGCGACTAGTCTGTAATTAGTACAGACGTTGCCAGAGCTGCCTTTGTATTTCTTATGAGTCATGCTACTGAAATATTCTTTATTCATTATCCAAGTCCTTTTCGTTTCAGTGCCAGCATTACCATGTTGCAGGCTACCTAGGACTCTGTCAGGCTTGTCGAAGCCAAGTGCTTTCTGATAGGGATCTTCATATTTAATCTGACGAAGGGTTACTTTCCAAAAGAGTGAGATCAAAAAGGTTCATCTCTGCACAAAAGAAGAAAGAAAAACTTAAACACATCTCAAAGTAAGGGGTTTTCTCCTTGTTGCTCCTCCAGGCACAAATCTACGGTTAGAAGAACCACTTTCAAACTTGGCTTAAATTGTTCTGTCTGTTAATTAAATATTTGTATTTTAATGCCTTTCTAGTTAACTAGCGAGGAAAAAGGCTCATAAAAAACTCAAACTGAATATGAAACTTTTTTCCCATCTTTAACATAATATATGGAACAGAAAGAAGGAAATGTAGCTGAAATGTATTATGACAAGCAAATAAAAGTAATATCAGAAAATTCCTTTGGGCAGATTCTGTTCTAGGCCACTAGTATTTACTAAGATCTATTTTTTTTATTCACCATGTTATTAAATCACTGAGTTGAAAAGTCCTTGGGTCAGTTCAAACCACTGTCTCATTGATTTCTTATTCCTAAAGCATCCTTAATATAGGGTTGTCATTAGATTGTAATCCCTCAATTTCCCTTGGCAGTGGGCTAATTGTCTAAATATTCTTGCTGTTGAAGAGGAACACTGACAGATTAATTCAGGCCCCAAGATCAGGTCTGAAAATAAATGAGTAGGTTAAAAAAAAAGTAATCTGACATCATCAGAAAAGTTCCTGTACAAAACACAGCAGAAAATGAGTGCCTCGGCTCGCTGTTTCCCAGCTTGCGTGCAGCCAGCCGGCTGCAGGGAGCAAGCAGGGACTGCAGCACGGCGGGAGAGCATCCCGCTGCACAGCAGGGCCCTTGGGTGCTGAACTACTGCTGGTTTAAAGACTGTACATTTTGGTGTTTTAGACTACATCTATTATTTCTTACTGCTGGAACGCAAGTTGCAGACAGAGGTGTCTCCCCTGAGTCTAATACTTTATGGGAATGATGTTTTTCTATTCAGTTAATTTCATAATCTCATCATGTTCTGCATTTCTAAAATCTTCTAAAGTTTTTCTTGAATGTCGCTATTCTTTTCAGATTTAGCTGTATACTTTAAAGACTTAGTTTTACCACAAAGTGGAATTCATTGCTTATATTTTGGAAAATACACTCTCAAATGCTTCTGCTTCTGAAGTTGAAAGAGTAACTTCAATTTATTTCTGAAGTTTTTTTAATCCCTTTTCAATGAGCGTACAACCTGTGCCCTGCAAACAGAAATCCCTACACTTTCCTGTTTAGTACATCTAACTGGTTAATATCTTCTAACTTTATTCTTCTGCTTCTGTTTTCTACCCCTTTTTACACCTTGCTAATTTACTTAACATTTCTCTTTAGCCTTCGGAAACCTGCTGCATCTATGCTTCAAAGAGCAACCACTCTCCCTCCCAGATCTGCACCAGAGCTGGAACATTTTTTCTGAGCCATACAAGCACTGGAGAAAGGAAAAGGCCAACCCTGGTACCTGTTGGTGCAACACTGGACCAATGTAACAAGATTACTGATGCTAGTGATGCCTGAGACAGGCCTGTAACATGTTATCTGTGTCAGAGGAAATCAAACTGCAGTCAAGAACAATCTTTGAACAATTCAGTTTAGCAATCTAGTTATTTCCCAGTTAGAAAGGACATGGCAGAAATGCAGTACAGAATAATATCAAGAAGAGAGAAAGAAAACTTCCAAAGCATTAATCTAGAAATAAAATTCAATATCTATTTTTAAGCTGAATCAAATTTTTTTCCCCCATGTCATCTGTCTTCTTGCTTTCAATAAAATGCCTGGGTGCATCCATTTCTGAAAGCACAAAAGCTCAGTACTAGAAGGTACCTACTGCCTTTCAGGAGAAACCAAACTCATTGCCATCATTTCCTGCAAGCATTGCAGACCTGGAAAAACACATCTACATCTGTGTGGGGAATGGCACCAGCTCCTTCTCCCAGATCAAAACCCAGCGGCAGTGGCTTGCCACGGAGCTGGAAAGGCTGAGCTCTATGCTGCACAGAAACAGATGGATGTGGATGACTTGCCCCACACTGGAAGACCCCAAATTCATGTCACACAGGCTACCAAACCCTGACATGTTGCAGCATGGACTGAGGATGTTGAGGGTCGTGTTTCTCACCTCGCTCCCATGCTGGGACCAGCCTGCACACGGGGAGGGTCTCTTCACCGCTGGGAACGTACTGCTGCCTCAGTACAACAAGGAGGGACGGGACCAAAGCAACTGGGATGAACCACCAGACGGGCAGCTGAAAAAGTGCTGCTTTTACTCAACTTTTTTCTTCCCCCTTTTGCAAGTGCTTTTGACCAATACTAAAAGCACACGCGCCTGGTTAAAGACCCAGCGGTCAGTTTAGGGCATCATTTGGCTTGAGCAAAGAGAGGTAGGTAACTAAAAGGTTCAGCTGCAGGAATGATCGCAGCTACTGTTCTCAAATCATGGCTGAAGGAGTTTAAAATAAGGGAAAATAATACAAAACTACTTTTGAGAGCCAGAATAAGCTTCTCTATACCACTAACAGACACTAAATTGTAAATTTCTTCATTAACTCATCTTGCTACAGAAGAAATGGGGTTTCAGAAGGAATTTAGAAATCATCTCTTCCACATGAAAAATTTGTGCACTTAATTTGTTGCAGTAAACCACCATTCTGAATGCTGAGGAGCTCTGTGTTAGCCAGATGATGAAACAGCTTCTGCCTTAACTGCTTTTTTCTCCATTTAACTCATAAAATATTTCCATTTCAGTGATGAGATGAAAAACACAGTGGAGAAAATCACAGAAGAAAAGAAATGCCCAGTTTTCTAACCAGGGCTTTAGAGTAAAATAGCTGATATTGCCAGATTCAGCACAAAGGAAAATGATGGGGAATTCTTTACAAAACTTGTTACAATGAACAAATACAGTAAGAGTGTTTTGGAGGTGCATATAGCACACAAGTGGGATTTCAAAACAACATAAGGGACTCACAGATACAGAGATACATCTCTTTCATTACCCAAAGTGTTAGACTTGTTTTGGATCTGAAAACAAACATTGACAATGGAAGGATTTACAGACTCGGGAGTCTGAAATCTGAATCTGGTTTCCATAGATTTCTGGGTATTCAGAATAAGAAGGCAATTGGAAACTATAGCCTCAAAATTGTGCCTAACATTGGCTCTGCGCATTGATGGCATCTACCCCATTGAAACTCCCTCCAATAACACATGTGCAAGATGCAACCTTCATAGAAGGGGGGACAGTGAGGCCAGTTTGAGCTCACTCACTACACTTCTGGTGCAGCACAAGGATATTAAGGATCCTGGTCTTTTTTCTTCGAGCAGTGTCCCAGATACTGGGCTTTGACCCTGCTCATTTCATGTAGAATATGTCTTTTTTTAACAAATTCTGACTAAAATATTATTAAAGACTTTTTCCAGCTGCTCCTTCCTTTTCTCCTCCCTCCAAATACTCAGTTCTCATATATTACGCCTAACACCTTACTGCATATAAAAATACATTATTGAATTCGAAGTGAAATCAGAAGTGTTTTAATTGCTCAGAGTCTTGGGAGGCCCCAGCCCCATCAAGGATTCAGCCGCTGGATTAATCCCGTGCCTCAATGGATGGATCCAAGGTTCACATTGAAGAGTCTTGGAATAACCAGGTCACTGAGCCCAGAAATCCTTATGGTCAGTGATGTCTGGCAGTGGGCTCTCCCCACAGATTTTTTTACTGCAGGGTTTTTACTGCAGTCCTCTTCCCTGCATTAAGGTCAGTGTTCAGTGCGTAATTTTCCCACTGCTGTTGCACTGTGTGCAAGGGACCTGCAGACCAAAATTACTAGGAATAACTTAATTATTGTGCCGACGCTTTGAGAGCTGAGAAAATATATGACTACAGAGCATATTTCTTTTTCTTGCAATATTTTGGCAGAGTTCTGAGCACAGAAAAGGCACCATTCCCAACAGTGATCGGAAGGGGCAACTGCTATCCACTGTTTATTGTTCATGGTTAACACAATATTTTGGGTTTAGTCACAGAGTGGCAAGCTCTCTTGGCACTGCAGATGTTGTTTAGCTCTTCTCCCTACTGCATGTAACACATGGAATTGGAGAACCAGCACTTACAAATGTTCACATATTAAAGATGTTATATAGAGAAGCATTGAACATTAATGTGAGGGAGCCCTGACTGAATCCTCTGCTCCTTTGCGCGAGTTTCCAAAGCCTTTCTCTGCCTTTCAATATATTATTTTGCTGGGAGATGGTGTCTCAGCGAGTTCTTTGTACCATTCTCTGGAGGAGTGAACCTTGTCCCCATAGGAAACTAGCCATAAATATCAGACAAAGTTGGCATGCAGATTTGTAGCTTCATTATCTGCTTTAGCAGCTAAAAGTATAGCAAGGAGAAATCATGGAGGGAGATGTATGTATGTCTATAAATGGCCAAAAAAGCAGAAAGCCACATTTGTCAGAACTTTTTTCTGTAATTAACAAAATGTTGTTAAAAATTGGTTACCGAGCATACCCATCTATTTATAATTTCAAAACACCCTGCACACTCTGCTTAGCAGCCATCTCGAAGCAGTCAGGATTTTCTCAGCAAGGAGAAATCAGAACATGCCAATTCATTTACCAGTGTGCTACAAGCTTTGCCGTGATCAAATTGCATCTACCCATCAGAGTTGCTTGAGTTACAGAAAGCACAAGATAGTGTCAAGGAAGAAAATACGTCCCTAGGAAAAAAGTTACAGAAGTGATCTTGTCAGAAACAGCTGAGCAGCATGGATAATGAGAGTCCTTGTGAAATGTCAGCGGGTTGAGCGGGGATGCTTAGACCAATGCTGGTACAGTTCAGCCACCTCTTGCCATTTAAATGTTATCACAACGGTTCCTGTAAATTTCTAAATTGAAAAAATAATGAGAAGTACATAGAAATTAATCATTGGCTTGTACTGGGAAAGCAGCTAGCCAAAATATAAAGGACCTTTACAGTGTCACAGAGATATTTTTGACATAGTAATGACTAGTGAGAAGGGTTTATGTTTGTCTCTGTTCTGCTGCCAGCCTAATTAGATCAGCACGGCTAATAAAGCATATTTCCCTCTAGCTGCGTTGCAGCTTGCAAATGTGTGTGCAGCTCAAGTCGGGGCAGAAAGAAGAAAACAGTTGCCCCCTTTTTGCTCTTCGCAGGTTTCAGGAGAGGGATGGCACTGCCTTTTAGGAAATCTAGGTTCAAATCCAGTCCAAGATCCACAGAGGTGTGGGTGAATGGGGTGAGCCCACCGCTGAGCCCTCTTTCACCCACCTTTGCTAAGCTTTGCCTATGCAGAGAGCAGCAGCTGCAGGGCCCTGCCCAGCCGTGCTTGTGCAGAGGAGCTCTAATCTCGGCAGGGCCTTGGCGGGGTGGGGTGTCTCTGTGACCGATCCCACCTTCCTCGCTGTCCCTCGGCTGGACCAGTCCCACTTGGGCACCCTCCAGGCATGCACACCGGCTTAAATTGCCTGTGCATGAAATTCCCAGCAGAGCTGGTGTTTTTATTTTATTTTATTTCCCTAAACCACTGCTAAGACTGGTTTTATCAAGTACCTTTTGCTACTCTAATAAAATACCGTTATCATTTATGAAGAAAAGCCAGATGCGCAGCAGATGAAGCTGTCCAGGAGCACGCTGGTGACAGCACTGCAGATGCACTTAGATGCAAACAATTTATGATAACAATGCTGAGCAAAGGAGCAGATGTGCCAATCTCCCAGCTCGGGTTTGGATACTGCATCTCCTGGCACCTTTAATCCTCCTTCTCTCCACCACCTTTAGCTGTGAATTTAGCCTGCCGCCAGGCTGAAGGTTATCCAGCATAGATAGCAGCCACACCTTCCTCACCATGCACCGATGGTGAAGAGCAGGCGATGCTTCAGTGCATGTGCAGGCAGGCTCCTACCGTGCTTCGCTCAGTGAACAGATTAATTTTTCTTGCTGGCAGCCCTGAGACAGTTTACTCTTGCCTCTGCGTTGGGCTGCACGTCAGTTTGCATGACTACAAGGACTGGCTTACTGCAGAAAAACGGGTATCATGCTGATTTTCTTTAAGTGTTCTTAAGTGGCCTTTCATACAAAATATAAATTACCTGGTCTACCACTTTCCTGACAAATACCTTTTCTAGCCTTTTTATTGCGCAGCTGTAAATACGTCACTTGGTATGGTACCTGTAGAGTCTGTTTAGAGATCTTTCCACCAGCAGTATTTCATCTTGCAAAAAGTGGAATATTGACAAAATATGTGGTCTTTGAGGTAAGATGTGGTGGCCAGATGGTCTGAACCCATCACTTAAAGGAGGAACAGTCCTGTGGAAATTCAGGTGTTTCAGAACAATCATGCTACCTTGGCTCAGTTTTTGAGAATACCCGGCTATCCATAGTTTTTATTATGCCTGAAGCTGGTAGTATGATGGACACCAAGGCTGTTTGATATATTGTTTTATGGTAGTTGTAAAATTAAAAATGATACAATAAATACTGTGCTTGTGAGTTATGGCATTATTGTGAGTCAACTTTGAAAAAGCAACTCAACAGGCCATATCACACCTCTAGGTTTTTACCTAGTGAGGGTTTCTAACCCCAAGAGCTGTCCCGTGCACCCTCCCTGACAGGGCCACACTCAGCACCTCTCCTCAGCAGCCGGGCAGTAGCTGACTGTGCTTCATATTTTGTTCCCCCAAACACCTGGAAGTAGATTTGCTCATGGAGAAACTTAAATACGCACTGTGCTCAGAGGAGCCCCAGGGCATGTGACGCTTGCTGGGACTGAAACGCCGGCAGGACATTCTTGCTCCATCTCCCTGCAGATTTTGCTACAGCTCTGTCACCCAGGATTTCCCAAATACAGGGCTGCGATGTGGTCCCTTTGCACGCTTCCCCTCTTGCCACACTTCCCCTCTAGCCTGAAAGAGCCCTCTGATATGTACTCATTGAACTAAACCACCAGGCACCAACGCCTTGGTAAAAACTGCATTTGATGCCTGGAAACAGGGAATTACCAATGCCATTAAGGGGATTTCATGTGCTTCATCGTCATTTCTAGAGATGAAGATGAGTTGCCTATTTAGATGGGTAACATTATGGGGTCACACACAGTGTATAACCCTACAGTAGCTGCCCCCTGACAATGTCACATTCATGAAGTCAAAGATTATTTTGCCTTTTGTGATATCTTACACTAGTCCTAAGCATAGGAAGAAGAAAAAAAATGCCTGTTTTGCACATCACTAGCTATTAGGCTATGTCTGGTTACATCACATCAGTTGACATAACGTAAACCAATGTAAGCAGATAAAATGTGACACAAATGTCATGTTGCATCAGATTTTAAAGGAGTTGGCAGCTTTTACACCATGGATGAAAAATACCAGGTTCAATCATCACACCTGTAGGCCTTCAGGATAAAGCAATGCTAGCCACCAACTGCAATCCACATTTTCATATTTTAATGGGGCATTTCTAGCTTATGAAGTGACCATTTTTACTCTCTGTTATGCTCCTATTCCTTCCCAAAAGACATACAAACATGATGAGGGCTAACCTTGACAAAGCACGCATCAGCAGGGAATTAATCTACTGAAAAATGGATAAAACATAGGGCCTGTCTCAAAAAACCACCAAAATCAATAGCAACCTTTCTATTGATTGAAGCAGGAAATGGATCAAGGTCTCCATGCCTCAGTAAGTATTTTTACTGTACAACTAATTTCCCATTAGAAGGAAAAGCATAGGTTTTTTGTAGGCCGGGGGGGAAAAAGCAGAGCAAGTTTTATGTAACAGAGCAGACAGTTTACAAAGGAGAGACAGCACTTAGGTGATGCATCAAGTGCTAATACCATGTTTGGCTTTTCAATGTTTTCTTCGTTTTCCACTCACACAGAAATTTTCACCGAGGAAAGAGCAAGCTTGATGTTTGTACCAGCAGCAGGACCATGACTCATGTACATGTCCCTCCTAGCTACAGCTGGCAGAGAAAATGTGGTACCTGGGGATCACAGAGCCCACTGGGCACTGGCCACCTCCTCACCCAGCTTCTGCAGCAGAAAACAGCTCTGGGACCTTTGGAGCTCCCCTACCCATGGCTTCTAAACTAGTCATTTCAGAGCCACATCATGTAGGAGCTACAGAGGAGCCTGACAGTCCTCTGCAGGAATTCCCCTTAGCCACGGCTGCAGCTTATATCAATTACTTTCAGCAGCCTGAGGGTATTTATCATGCAGTGGCTTGGTAGGATTCTGCCTTTACAGCAGATGATTATTGTCATGAGGCTGGAAACTCTTGTGCCACACTAATAAGATAACGCTCTGGTAACACATTTGGTTAATAACTTTTGTTACAAACAGAAGCCGAGTCAAAACTACAGAATTGCAGCCTGACAAAGGGAAGAAAACAGAAAACAGCTAGCATCAGCATTGCCTGCATTCCTCACATATCATCTGCTCACCAGCGCACCGCCTGCACACTGCAGCAGGGAGCTGCAGCAGCACGGGGAGGGCATGAGCTGGCTGAGGAATTCTGCTCCCCAAAATACATCACCTGGATGGTATTCTTACATGCTGATTTTCCTCCTTTCACAATATCATGTATATAGCAGAAAAATTTCCCTTCCCTGGTTTGCATGTCTTAGTGTGAAAGAAAAAGGACAGGTAACCCTGCAGGGGCAGGGATGCTGAGCAGTGAGCTGAAAGTGCTTGTCAGAGGTGGCGGGGACTAGAAAGGCACTGTCCAGGTCATGTGGTTCTCTATAAACTTTCAGTAACATCCTCCTTGGCTTTGTGTCCATCACATAATAATGCTTCAGGAGAGGAGTTGTGTTTAACACCCCTCTGCATACCAGATCTTGCTCTGCCATGCCACTCATTTTGCTACATCTCCCTTTCCTACTTGGCGAGAGCAAAGGCTCATCTCTTGCTTGCTTTTTTTTCCTAACAGTTCTAATAGCTCCACTCCTCAGCCCAGTTCTGGGGGAAGAGAGCACATGCAGGGAGATGCTGGGGGCAGAGGTGCAATTTGGTAATTGTTGAAGTAATGTTCAATGAAGATTTTCAGTATATTAAAAAAGGTATCTGTGCTCTTCTCCAGGCTCCCCGCAGTAGCTGCTGTCAAGGGCAGGCTGCACAGAAGAGAGGCCACATCGCTGAGGCCAGTACTGCCTGGTGAGAATTTGCCTTTTGTATGGAAACTCCAATAAAGGGCAGTCGAACAAATCACACATTTTCTCTGAAGTGAAAACATTTCCAGCTTATCCTCTTGATCCTTCAGATTGTTATTCATTGTTATTCAGATTGCTATTCGCGATGAATAACATCCGCGAGAGCGGATGGACCCAAGCAAAGGTATTAATTCAGTGATGAATCCGGCAGTTTACCAGTAGACTAAGACTCAAATTGCAAAACGATTAATCTCAGAACCTGTTTATAAGTGAAAAACGGGTATCTCGGAGGCTGGTAACCTTTTAGAAACACCACAGTGACAGATTCTGCCTGACAGGTTTGATATGAATTTTGCCCGCTGTATAAATATTGATGGGTTTAATGCTTAGCATTGCAGACTTAATCTTCTTAGCAGGTATGTTTCCAGATCTGTGCTGAGTGCAAGGTCCCCCTGCCCCGGCCTGGCAATGATACGGCGTGGTGCTCAAGGTGTTATTTAGAGTCATTAGTCCTTGAAAGGAAAAAGTTAATTGACAAGTGTTCACAAATGTTGTGCACTTGAGCGTCTCAGGGGAATTGCCCAATTAATATGCTCTCAAACAAGCAGATTCAGGATCATTAAGAACCTCTGACATGTTAAAGAAGACACTGGGAAGGCACACAAGTGAACGAGGACTCGTGTGATCGCATTACCCTCGTTGTGATGGCACCCTGGCACTGCCACTATGCTCCCATATTCCCTACAGATCCCCTGGAGATCTCCATGGTCAGGACGAAAAGGAAACAAAGAAGAACAGGATTTCAATGTGAGTGTTTATTTTTAGACCCTGATCTTCTGACCAGCTCTTCCGGCTCGGAGCCCATCTCCATCTGTGTCCATGGAGGTTCAGAGCCCATCTCCACCAGACAGATGTGTAATTTATAACTCCTTTTCTTCGATGTCAAAGCTAACTGCACAAAGGACATACAATATTGAGAAAGACCAGATTTTACTGACACTATGAAGGATTAAGGAAGCAAGACAGGAAAAGAATATTAAAAAATCTGTACATCAGTTTGCTTTGTTTTCTAGCTTCTGGATGGCTCCTGTTTGTTTATTCCACCTGTACATCTCAGTTCACCTGAAGATAATGTAGCTGATGAAAGTTTATTCTCACTTTTAAAATAAAGAATGTTTTAACTTAATTGTTGAAGTTAATGATCTGCCCTGCAAATTTTCTATTTTGAACCAGAGCCACTTTCAGTCGGTCCTGCCAAACCAAATTCTTTGACCTAATTTCTAAGAATAAATTCCCTCCTGAAAGCTGAACGCAGCCACACCAATCCATATTGTCCAGCCTGCTGAAACTGGGTTTTTATAATGAAAATATACAGAGCCTTCAGCGATGGTGATGCAAATTAAGCCACTGTATGGTTTTTTTTTTTACCAAGGCTATTCTGAAACTCTGAGGTCGGTACTTACATGGCTTGGTGACAAGGGAATTAACTGCACAAAGATCAGGTGATATTAGAATGAAAAAAAAAGCTCACTGGGAAAAAGTAGAAGCATTCAATAATGTATGAAGCATCAATATGCCATTGTTTAAAGTAAAAGAGCTGCAATGCTATTTTTTTACTTTTATGCTGACAAATGAAGCAAGAAAAAAAAAGGACTTTGTGTTGTCTATTAACAAACATTCTTTGAAAAAAATACGTTCAGATCTCTATGATTTGACTTTTAAAGATGTATCATATAGAATGAGATGACTGGTTATCATATTTTAACTGCCAGCTACCTGCAACCACGCAGATCATTTCCCCTTGCCCCTCCTTTCTGTTTAGGCTGCAAACCCACATGTCACGGAGTGTATCTCGCTGTGACCTCTTGCCCGCACCATAAATCAATGGTGGTTTTGCTGCTGAGCTGCTGTGCTTAAATCAAGCCCTATGTATTAATAAATATAAAATCACATAGCAGCTCAGTGCTGTAATCCTGACGGGACTCAGGAGGTTGTCATCAGAAGCATTGTAGCGTGGTAGCAGTTGCACCCCGGCACCCAGGATTTGTATTTCTGCTCAGCACTGGCTAGAGCAAGACTCCAGTTGGCTTCAGCTAATGTAGATTAGTCCTCTTTAATCTCTGCTGGTGATATTTATACATGCTATTTTTCAGGGGAGGTCGTGTTACAGGGCAAATACATGATCAGCCTTTCTACAAGGGCTTGATCTTGCAAACTCCTCACTCAGCGAGACCCTGGGGTACCCAGTGCAGAATGAGGTCTGGCTGCACTAAACCAGGGATAAAAGGAGCATCTCAGGGAAGAGCTGGTTGCTGCTACGTCCCTAAATCTCTCTGAGCAGAGGGGAAGGCTGCAGCAGTGCAAGCCCAGGCTGTCAAAGAGCAGAAATCACCGCTCTCACAGTACAGTGCTTGCTTTAGATGCAATAACAAATATGATACTCAAGTCTGGAAAGATGCTGGAGTGATGAGGATTTACAGGCAGAATAGGACCCCTGGGAGAGGACTGGCAGCAGCACCTTAAATACTTGCTGCAGAAACGGGTATCCTGGCTGAGCCTTTTACCTCTTTCTGAAGATGCAAAGACAATATGAACATCTCATGAAACATGGATGAAACCCTCTGTAGCAGTGTTCCCATCCATGCACGCTGACACATGGCAGGCTCAGGCTGTGCTCCAGCTACACCAAGCTCACCCACTGGCAAGGAGCTCAGCACAGTCATCCAAAAATACCACCCAGAATAATTTACGATTTGCTTGCGCTCTGCCTTGTCTCTCAGAAGTACTTTTTTCTGCTGAAACTATACAAATATATTTAGTAAAACTGATATATCTTAAGACTAGAAACTTTGCAACTCTATGGTTGCTATTTGCTTCAGAGAGGACATATCTCTGAATCAGTGCGAAGAAGGGACTTTTCTTCTATTTGATTCAGAAAATGGTATTTGTACATTTCAAAAAGAAATATTTAACAATATTCAAATGGGCTAAAAATGTCACTGGAAGTTCTTGTCTAGATTTATCATTGTAAACAGAAATAACTAAAAAGTCTTCCTTAATAAAACCAACAAAATAAGACAGCCTTGAAGGAAAACCAGGCAAAACAGTGGTTCTACACAGCAGCAAAGATACTTTCACAATTTAAAAGAAAGAAAATACCCAACTTATCTACAGTCTTCTTTTAAGGGAGAAAGAGGTTTTTGTGTTCAGCTGTAGAGCAGAGAGCTATTTCAAGCCCATCAAAGAGAGAAACTTGGCATAGACCCGGTCAGCCATGCAATCAATTTCCATTATTATTTTTTCTGAAAACCACAAGCTTCTGTGAAGCTGCATTTGTTCCATTTTTTCTTGGGTGAATGATTTTGCATTAATAACAAGATTATCAGTAAAAGTTATGCACATACTAATTTCTTGGAGTGTCCTATGTGTAACTGCGGGATTTCTTTCCTTTCAGAGACAAGAGGTTGATAGTGAAAACAGTGGTGCATACGTGATGGCCACCTGCTCTGTCCAGTAGAAGACAGAGCTGAGATGAGAAAGAAAAGATATACCGGAGGAAACTGAACAGCTGTATGAGCCAGTAGACAATCTTAAGGATCTTGCTCAACTTGGATGAAGATAGCTGCCATTATTGCTTTAAATGGCAAGATTTGAGTAGGATGCTGGGAAGTTTTGCTTCCGTATGCTGTCCATGATCCTATCTGGATATAGCTGATAGCAGCATTAATGCTTGACAGAAGACCTCAGCAGCAGTCCTGAGGACTTTCATTTCCTCCAACCAAAGCTCCTCATCATGTCCCAGCTGGAGAAGAGCTCTCCTGGCATACGGGACTAGCATGATGCTACAGCAGAAGTACTGCAGGCAGAGCAGAAGGTCCATCCAGAGTCTAAGGACATATTCTGACCACTGCTATCTCCATGGCTTCTCCTTATTCTTTTGGAAACAGCAGCACTGGTTTACCACCCTGCGTCATCTCCCGTTGGGAAACAGGGAGGTGTTTCTGCAGAACGGGGCCCATTAGCTAAACCTCTGCTGAAGGACACAGCTCAGTTGAATTTTCTGCGCTCTCCCTCAAAAGCCTCTGGGAAGCCTCAGGAAACTTAAATAATGTGAGAGCACCAAACACCGAACCTACTCCCTTTATTTTTTGAGTTCAACCACTTTGCTTTTAGCCCCATCACCCCATGGATTGAAGAAGAGGGAAGCGGTGTTGGCAAGGTTTGCCTTGCAGCAGGGTGACAGCACGCAAAAGGCACAGGGAAGTGCTCCGATATGTCGGCACGCTCCTCAGCAACATCCATGTTCTTCTTCTCGCTTCGTAGGGGCCCGGAGTCCTCCCAGGTCTGGGTGTGCAGCGAGACTGCATAAGAATAATTTGTGTGTACAGGAACTTGCAAGGAGCGAGAGCACCGGCGGGGTAAACCACGAGAGAGAGGAGAGGAGAGTATTTTGTGCATTGGGGTGATTTGGGCTGTGGTTTTGCCTCTCTACGCTTGCTGGAGTGAAGATACCATAACTGTTTATATCAGTGGAGAAGAAAACCATGGCAACGGAAACTTAGTTTGTACTTAAATTTATTGCCATCGAGATATTTGCCAAGTGCCAACTCCCTGGGAAAAATGCATTTTTCATCAGTACTACACAGAAATTAGCATGAGAAGAATTAATGCACTTAATAACTGTCAAGGAACACCGAGAAATGTGCCTGAGACATGAAGACAACTGTATTTATGAGTCCCTTAAACCTATAGCAAACATCAGCTAACTGGATAAATGTCACTGTGAGTTTGAATCATGATTTGGTGTCATTTTAAATTTAAGTGAAGCAAGGATTTTCTTTATTTAGCTAACGCTGGAAGTGACATAATGAATAAAGGGCACAAACTCCTATTTGTGTTGCAGATCTTTCAGCCTTAAACCTAGAAGAAGGTGAGGGCATTTCCCAAATGGGTCAAGTCATAAGCAAAGGTGGCTATTTTGTACCCAGAGAAGACAGGCTGTGTAACAGAGATGGAACTGGTCGGACCCTTTAGCCAAACAGCCTTGGGACCCACTCCATCTCCTCCTCCTCAATTTTCCTCCTTCATCTAAGCAAGGAGCCACTGAAGCCCACTGGCATTGCCATGCAAGCGCCTCCCAGCCAGGAGAGCTCTCCTGAAGCACGTGCAGCCAGCCGGCTGCTATTTCACAGGTGGCAAAGCAGCAATGCAGAAAATTTATGGGTGGCTATGGGAGATCCAGGGGTTAGTCTGCTGGGCTGAGTGCTCCAGAGCCCGTGCTGGTGCTCCGTTCCCTGGCTTAACTCCAAGGCTATCCTCCTGCTACCCCACACTCCCAACAGCACAACTTCTCTGCATCGCTTTGGTATCTCCCCTCCCTCCATATCACAGTCTGCTAATCTGAAGTGACAGAAGACAAGCAACGAGCTGCTCAGAGCATCTCCAGGCTTTACATCCTTATGTCGAGAGAGTCCATGTCTTGGTTTTGGCCCAGGGACAAAAAGAAGTAATTTTTTCCCCCAACACTAATGTTGAATCACAGCTAATGCATTAAATATACAACACACAGGCTTCATATACAATTAAGATGACTACAGGTAGCATCACATTTCTATGAATATTTTTGAAGGAATGTCTATCTCTGCTTTTTTTTTTTTTTTTTTTTAATATACTGCATCACCACAGATAGCAACACCTACTGTCAGACACATACTGCAGAACTGAGTCCTGGGTTTGCTCTCAGGACCTACAGAGACTTTAGGAAATTTGGGTTGTGATGGGCCTGTTTTCCCATCTGAAACAACAGCTTGTTCATACATTTCTAGAGGATGGTGTTTTCAGACGTCTCCTGATCTGGAGCCAGACTTCCTCCTCCAAATTATTAAACACCATTTGCTTACACTGAAGACTGTATTGCTGAAATTCATACTGTGTGTTAGTCTGCAAGCTGGTAACAAATTGACCACTTTATTCAGCCTCATGGTTTTAGCAGGGAACATTATTTAGTACCACGTACAAAATGGCATCTTTACTATGAGAAAAATAGCATCTGATTCATTGTTCGTCTGATGGGAAGAATTACCTCCATCACTGTGTGATTCATCTTGATTCATCCCACTCCTGGAATCATGAAGGAATAATTTAAAGTCAACTCAACGTATCGGTAAGGTCTAAACTAACTGCAGCATCGCTATGGGCAGCTCGGGAAGGCCTGTGCTTTGTACACTTTGCTGATGGACAGAAGCAAAATGTGAGTATATCTCAGTTGCAGAGTAGCAGTACTGCAAAGATGAAAGTGTAGTTATAGAAATGGATGATGTTCCCTCACCCAGGGTTCACTGTGGAAAGCCAGCTCTCAAGGGAGAAGATAGAAAAAGAAACAAGCTGGAGAAAAGGAATCAAAATTTTATTGTAGGCAAAGCAAGATCTGTGCAGGGAAAGTTACATGTGCTGATGAGACAAATAGGACAGGATATGGTAGATCATCCTAAAATAGTGCAAAGCCTGGTGCGTGCCTGCTTGCACATAAGACAAACAGAGGACAGATAACAAAAGGAAAAGTATGCAAGCCAGAAGCAAATATGGGGAAAAGGGAGTTAGAAAAGAAACACAAAGCAGATACTCCAGGACCCAGTAACACTGAAAAAAGATACAGATAATGAGAACAACAGCCAGGAAAATAACTCAAAGACCAGAAAGATTCAGGTCCCCTGATGGGGTGACCTTACAGACAAATCGCGGAGTATTTATCTGCCACAGAGCACTGTTTCTTTCAGGATCCTGCTATGGTCTGGACAAAGGGCTGTATGAGACAATAAGACAGTGTATATTGTTCCCATGGCACAGCTTTAGCATGTCCAGAAACATGGGGTTTTCTAACAGTGTTCTAGCACAGGCTAGAAAGAGTCCTATAGTGCCAAGGGGAACACACGCAGGGCAGCCCTATGGAATGGACTAGATTATTGATTCACTAAGTGAATACTCGGAAACACTGTAATTGCTGTCTGGGATGCATTATTGCAATATGAGGGTTTTAATGGAGAGTTAAGAGCAGTGCTGACCTTTAAATACCCTACACATTCTAAGGCTGCACTAGATTATTTTACACCAATTATTTATTAGCATTATAAGTAAATGAGTTATTATCATTCATGAATTCTATAACAGTCAATTTGTTTCTCTGCCCAGAGCCTTGAAGTGCCTATTTCACAATTTCTTAGAGATGTAACCATAGGAACTAAGTGGTTGCCAACATAAACCTTCATAATTAATGATGATAAGCTTTCACCCTATTGAGTGATACTGAAATGTATACAGAGTCGATGAAATACACCTCAAGGGCTGTGGGACCCCGAAGGCAGCGGTACATCAGCTTACTGTATGTAACACTTACATACTGCCTGAGTGAGTACATTGGCTCAGCTGTGCATTTTTGAAACTCTCCCACAAAGAAGCATGCTGTGAAATGGAAGACTAAGAAGGTAGATTTTCTGCCCTGGAAAGCAGAGATCCCTCTGAGCTGTAATAGAGAGCAAAGTCAGTGCCCCTGACCCTCTCCCTGAGCGTCACAGAGGAATGGGAAGTGGCAGTGGAGAGGGGCCACAACCGCCCCCGGGGCAGCGGGAGCAGCAGGGCAGTGCCAGGTCCCATGCCCTGGGTCACCAGGGTAGCTGCAGCACTGAAGGGTCATGCTCTGCCGTGCAGTTTGGAGCAGCCCCCAGAGCCGGAGCCAACTCCCTTCCCACAGCAGAGTACTCACCTCACAGGAGGTATTTAGCTGTAGATACCTCCTGCAGGGCCAAGCACAAAAAGGGAGTCAAATAGCTTCTGTGGGTATCCTTCCCATCCCTGTCACACTGGGATGAATTTTTCCTCTCTTCCCCTCCAGAGAGGTTTCTTCCTAAGTGTCTAGTGCTGGAGGATAGACAGCTCCACTGCAGATGATCATCCTTCAGTGGGTGTGTGGTTTCCAAGCAATAACTTGGGTTTTCCTAAGAACCTATGCAGGGACACAAACACTCCATCCCTGGAGGTGATAATTTTATATAATTGTATACCAGGCCATGATAGAATGCTTTTGCTCTTGCTTGCCTGTGACCAGCAAGGCACAAGACCTTCTTACAGGGAAAATTTTTCAGTAACCCCACAAATAAGGCTGGCAGACTGCTTTCTTGCAGAGGATGGCATAGTCACCAGAAGTGAGGTGGGGGGAAGTCAGAGGGCTCTTGCAGATTGAGCCTGTCACTGTGGGTCCAGAAAGCTCAGCTGTGGATCGCCAGGTGGCCTGATCAGCCATGAGGACTGCCTGTTTTAACACGCATCTAAAAAATGCAGCCCAACCACGGTGCGCTGCCCACTTGCAAACCAGCTCTGCAGTTACTAGCAGCAGATCATAACGCTATTTGGGGAAAAGGCGGAGAAACCCACAGGGTTGAGATGCCCGCGAGATTCCCAGTATACTTTGCTGATGAACAACTGCAGCAGCTCCCACCAAGCAGAGCCCAGGGCTGAGAAGCGGTGTGTGTGCGCAGAGCCCAGGTCCAGCCCTGCTCCCCAGCCAGCTGGGCTGGCAGTGCTGGAGTCTCTCTCGAGCTGCAGGCAGAGGCACAGGAGCTTTTGACAGTTGCGGTAAAAGTCTCAGAGAACGTCTTGGAAGATATCTTCATTTACTGCTTCAAAAGAAATATCTACAAGGATCAAATGTCCCTTAAAAAACAGAAACAGGATCCAGATGACTTTTCTGACAGCATGTTAGTGTGGAAATTGGAGGCATCCTTGCAAATGGCTTGGGGTTTCATGAGGTGACTCTATCATAAGAAGATATAAGGGACTTTCCCATTTTTAAGATTCTTCCCAGAGGGATGCTGTAGAAGAAGATCACGAATGTGCTCCAGTTTCAGAGATGGAAACCATTATTTGCCTACAAGGAAGCGGAGAACACAGGAACGGTCACTTGGGGCCTGATCAAAAGTGATCCGAGCCCCTGTGCTGCTGGGGAAGCTGCTTAGGGAGATAGCGCAGGGCAGTGCAAGCAGCAGGTGAGGGCTGCAGGTACATCTCCCACCTTGCAGCAGACAGGGAGCGAGGGACTTCCTGAGCTGATGGGATCAGCCTTGCAAAGGAACAGAAATGAGAGCTTGCCGATTAAATGTTTTCTGAAGGAAAACACCTGAAAACAAGCAATAGCTTCCTTTCATCTTTGGAGAGTGCTACTACAGAGAAGTGAATTGCTTCAGCAGAGGGATAGTATAGGCTGGGTACACTTTTGCCCATAGATATATACATACACATCAATTTCTATCTAAGCTGTCTGTATTGAGCACCTTGCATTAGAAAGCCCCCATTTTTCTTCTGTAGTGCAATAATTCTAACAATGAAGAAGCACGTTTGAATATTTGACTTCATTAAGTAAGCTACCCTGATCCTTTAAGCAGGTTATTGGTTATCTTGATCATCAGAAACACTCAGAATCCTCTATGTTTAAATGTATCTGTCTTCAATTTGGTATAGATACACAGTCACTGGCAGATAACATTGTCACACAAGATAATAGGCTCCTGCTGCTAGATAAACACTTAGAGGAAGACGCACATTTGAATTTTTATTCTGTTGGCTTTAATGAGATGCCATCAGCTCAAGTTTGGCCCCATATTTAGACGTCATTAAGAGAAGCTCTATACAATCATAACAACAATAAAAATGTTCCCCATAGTTTTTACAGTAATTTCTACTGGAAATAGGTTTTTCTTGCAAACACACATTTCTTTGCAGACTTCATGCAGCATTGCTTTGGCAGTTAAGGAACCACACGCAGCGAGGATGGGACTGAGGGATCTTATGGGGTGACCCAGGACTTGGCCACCTCGTGGGGACCAGGTGCCCCCCCGCCAAGCAGAGATGCAGCCTGTGCACACGTGGTAGCGATGTCCTCTGTCCAAAGCACTGGTGTCAGTGCATGACATGATGCTGGTACAGTTATATTTGGCATGGACATATTGTACAAATCTGGCCACCTAGCCACACAGGCAGGAGAGGTTTGGGCCTGCTGAGAGCCCCCGTTTACAGCGGTTTGAGCTCCTTCATGCTCTGGCACACAGGACACCGTCCATCGCTCCGCAACAGCGGCTGCTCCCTGCAGCTACAAAAGGCTCAAACCAGCCAGGTTTACTGTTTTTCTTCTCTTTGTCTGCTTCGTACGCCGCTGAATTCCAGTGTGTCCAGCTCCACATCCCTTTCTTGGTGATTCTGAGGATTTTAAGATCTCCAAAACTCATTTTCTCCTTCATATTCCAGCTGGGATAACTTGGAGGAATAATAATTCGGCCATATATATTTATATCCTATCATATTATACTCTAAACACCTGCCTCTGGGTACAAGAAACCACATTAGAATGTATGCAAACTAAGTTAACAAATGTCAGCTAGAGGTCCCAAATACAAACTGTGCTTCTCAGCCCCCAGGCTAGAAATCTGAATAAACAGATGTTCTTTGCACTGTGCTCTGAAGGTTAAACTTAACCTTTGTTAGACAAACTAGGGACACTGATATTCATAGCCCTAAATAAGAAGGGCTGATGACATATATGATCAAGGCTTAGACCATTTGACATATTTTAGGTTAAGGATTTTAGCAGAGGAAGAGAAGTTATAATATTTCTAGGAGAGGAGAAGCAGGTAGATTGTACACAATAAATCAATAAATCTAGAGGTCAGAGGCATCCACTGCGAGACACCATCTCCCTGTTTCCATACCTACTTTCTTTGCAGTTCAGGATTCACACCACCTGGAGGGATGATCTCAGAGTCCCCTTGGAGGAATGGCTCCCCTCCAACACCCTGTTCGTGGCAGGTTTCCAGGTTCACTCAGAGCAAGACCCAAGTTTTACTCTTTCACATACCGATGAGTTAGGGCTTGAGATCTGGGTGTGAGTAATTCCACCAGAGATAAACCTTGACAGAAGTACTCTTATCCGTAAGAAGCGCTTCAAAAGCCAGACCCGTGCCCATGTTACAAAGACCCCATCTCAAGTTCTGGGCTTAGCCCACTAATTAAAATCCATCTCTAAAGTCTGGTAGTTTTAGACAATCTCTACCTAAGTACCCAGTCTATTTTTTGCATACCTCTCCAAAGTCAGTGCATGTTAGCAGGATCCCGCCTAACACAGATAACAACTTAGACACAAGGTAGGAATGATATAACTTTTCCAAAGACTATTTTCCTTATTAGCTCAATATGGTGTTTACCTGGAAAGGTATGTCCAGCCAGGGCTTTGCTACTTATTTGCAGCATCTGTATCTCCCCTGAGCAGCGCAGATTGGCTTGCACCACGAGAATGGGATTCACAGAAGGTCACGTCATTTCTGTGAGCTGCACAGTCAGTGAGATGGTGCCTCTGTGGGCTCTGAAACCTCCACACCTTTGAGAAAGGCAAAAACATCACAACTGCAAACTCAGTTCCATCCAGCAAACACAAACTTATACAAAAATACGGTCATGTGCAGCTGCTGCTCACATTTATATAGCTTGTGTAGAAGTCATCATCTCTGAGCTCCTCTTTGTGTTTCTCCACACACGAAGGAACTGTTAAAGTAACAGATACGAAAAAAAGAAGAGAAGCTCTAAGGGCCTGGTGGTGCCTCTAGCTGATGGAGGAAAGGTTTACAGTCTAATATTCACAAAGAGCCTTAAAGAAAAATTCCAGAATGACCTATAGAGAAAACTGTGCAACACTTTCCAATGAACATAAAGATTGAAGAGAAAGTTGGGGAGAATCCTAGCCACTGTGTTGTTTTTTCCCCTGGAAACAGGAAAACTAAATATTCTGAAAGACCATTTGCTTCCTCACAGGTTGGTCAGCAGGGTTTCCACTTTTTCTTGGGCTCTTTTTGGGCTTTGTAATATAAAATCAAGGCACATGTTCCTCTTGCTTTTTTGGCTGAGTATCTGTGTTGCTTCATGTTTCTCCAGGCTGTGCTGCCTTTTCCTGCCTGTGCTTCTGTTCTGCTCTAACCTATCCTGCATGTCTTGACCTGTGGATTTTTTTTTACCATCTGAAAACTTCTAACCCATATACATATCCATCTTTCTATCTCAGCAATAAATAATGTGAATATGAGCAGTCCGTGTTCCAGCTGTAAAGTGCTGTGTGTGGTAGCGGCTGCCTCCCACGCTTGATTGCTTTAATTTATCCATTTTATTTCTCTTCACATAACTAAGTGAATTCTTTCTCTACCCAGGCCATGCTTGCTGACCTTGGAGATTATTTTTTATATGGTTCTTTACAAAATGTTTCAAGCTCTGCTGAATTAGTTCCAAATTTTCTCAAGGTCTACCAAAAGACATTCTTTCACTCTGTATTTGGCGAAGTGAGATAGGCTGCTTTAGTTCGCCTGTCTGAATGCTCTGCAGATGAGATACGAGAACCCCCTGGAAAATAGAAACAAGTGGTCCAGCTTGGCACAGCCATGATGGAACAGCAGCCCCATCCTAATCTAAAGAAAGGTGTTTGGGTCATTCTTCTAGGAGCAGGGGAACACTGTAGATCTGAAGACTACATGGGCTTAGTTTTCATAGAGAACCAGAATAAAATATATACCCCACTGCTGCTCACCATCAGGGACCCTGTGGCCAGAGGCTGGCCAACCCTACGGGAGCAAGGGTTGCAGAGCCGGGAGAGCCATTAGGACAGTTACCTTCCTTGCTGCTTTGCTGAGTTACACATCACTAACTAATCTAGAACGACTCTCAGGGACCACTGTTATTCAACAGAGGACAATCAACAGGATTTTTTAATGTTTTGCCATGTTGTTTCAAGAATAATGAATTCAGGTGCAGAGACAATGCCTTGTAAACTGTCTGCAGTAAGATACTTTGTATCAGGAAAGTACAGAACTATGATTGTTGATCATCTAATTAAATTTCAGGCCAAGTTTGCTGTAATTTGATTTACCGATGTGTTCTGAGTGAATCACAAACATTTTGAAATAAGAGGCTAGTACTACAACTGTGCACAATGATACAGAAAATAAAGGCCTTTTGCATGCCAATTGGAAATAAATCCACAGTTTTTAAAATAAAGACATGAATTATTTATGGCACTTCTGTAGTACAAAGATGCTGATGCAGACACTATCATAACAGAGAATATAAAAGCAGAAACAGAATATGTGACTTAACTGCCAATAATTCTGTAACGTGTCTAAAGAAATAGTGCCTTGTTTACCACAGCAAGCTATTCCCCCCAACACACAGTGGACATGAGTTTTTCTATACTACATTCATGCAATCAATTAGACTACATTAATGTCCTCATACTAAATATTTTCATCCTAAAGCCAAATCTTTGTTAATGTTATTATACAGAGAAAGTATCTGTTGAATACATCCAGCCAGATATGCCCATTTCCATCATAAGCTTTATAACAGTTCTAATGCCTCCCACTGAAAAGTCAGCATTTTGCAAGGTTTAAAAAAAAAAAAGTTGAAAACAATTAAAAAATACAACTTCCATAGCCATTTTCCATGGGAACAGTGTCTTCTATAGTGAGGGCAATTATTCCTTCTAAAGCACAGCTTCCACTGTTCTGTTGTGAGTTGCACTTAAATAGGGACTGAACTCATCATGTCATCATTTAAACATCTGTAAATAGTCTAAATATAGGACATTAGATCTGGATGAGAAATCTCATTGATATTTTGTGCAAATTAGAGCTAACTCCATTTTGTACATGACAGCATCAGAACTCCCTACTCCTTGCAAATGATCTGGAACGGTAGATATTTCTGCTAAATGGCATTTTGGCTGCCTTGAGTGAAAGCTGAGGGAGCATGGCTGATGCAAGGTGCAGTTCAACATTGGTTAAAATCAATAACTAGGCCTTGGTAGACTCAAAACAGAATCCATGGAAAAAGGTCTGAACCATACTACCCTGCTTCAAAGGCCCACTGCTAGGGTTGTATTATTTCAATTATAAGCTGCCCTGCAGCTATTAATAAAAGAAATAAAATTATAACCTAGAGATGTTGCACTTGCTGCATCTGTAGCATTAATGATGGTCTCGTCCCATCTCATCCCATCTGTAACAGGGCATAACTTAAATAATATCCTTTTAGAACACAGCTGGACTCTCTACTTTTAGGAGAGGAAATCTGGCCCCTCGTGCTCACACGAAGGCAGAGCTGCCGCACAGGAGCACAGCAGCTAAACATAATTTCCAGAGGAGCTCTTAATTGACTGCACTTGTGGAAAATGCATCAAAATGTCCCAAAATGAGCACGTTGTTGCTTTTTTAATTTGCTGACAATTTGCCCCCAGGTAAACCTCTAGCACACTAATAGTTTTTCTTGGCCAACATAACCAATATAGATTTAGTATCTTTCTTTGCTAAATAAGAGGAACATTTACAATAGCTGCTGGCTAGAAAATTAACCAAGTGAACTCTTCAATTTGTCTGTCCCTGTCTGTCTCCCTCATTAATTTTTTATGGAAATCAAAGACTAATTCTGTCTCTCTGCTTGTAATCACATTCAAAACACGCTCATGACTCAGTAATCTGCTTATGAACATTGCCGTTCTCTGCAGTAACTCTGCAGACACCCACATTTGGGGCGGTCTGAATGCTCACACAGCTTGCAGTTGCCAACACAATTTTTTTCTTTGCTGTTTTTGTCATCTTAAACTCTCCCCTCCATTATGAAAGCTAACGGGATGAACAGAAAACCCATCAAGCCAAAGTTAGAAGTCCTAAGAAGCTATTCACCACACTGCAAAACCCTGGTAAGCAATTTCTGATGGCTTTATTCAAAAAGTGAAATTGCTGCTGGTGCCTTATCAAAACAAGCCCAGCCTGAAAGGCCAGATGTGAAATCCCACACTCATTATCTCAATGCAAGGGAAGTCTGATCCAAATTTGATATTTTGGCTTGAGCAAATGCAAATAGCACAGTTCCTCTGCATACAGAACATACTGTGGAAGAGGTTTCATTTTAAAATTAAACTAGTTGCCAAGATGCTAACTTTCTGAGCTGTGCTCAGCATCATAATTACCTGCTTCAACCAATAATCGGTTCCCTTCATGCAGCGGGGCCATCTAGTTATTATTCCGCATTCTGCCCCAGTCAAAAAGCTTGTGGCGAGGAACTGTGAGCAGGTATCCATGTCACCTTCCCACCAGCTACTGGAATAAAAAGTGGCGAAGGTGAATTCACATTTAATAGTAATACCTTAATTCACGTGCTCCTCGCTGAGAAGAGGCAAAAGGCAGCGAAGAACAAAGGACAAGGAACCGCTCCATGGGAGCACAGGTACACAGCTGGGCTCATCATTGTTATCCTTTTAGCTGCATTTTGATGGCTTAGCAACCCAGCTAATTTTACCTAGGAGAGAAATGGTGAAGCAAAGTGATAATACTTCCCAATTAGGCAAATGCACTGTTATTTATAGCCAGATTTTGGATCACAAAAAGAGAGGAGCACAGAGTTTCTTTTCTATTTTTGTGTATAATCAGTATAAACGCCTTTCCACATTCAAAACATGCACCAAAACCTACTATCTTGCAGCATGCAATTTTTTTTCTGACTCTGTGGACAGCACAAAGACACTTTGTTACGAGAGTTTGTAGCAAAATGATTTGAACATTTCTATTTAAAACCTTGCTCTGTACACAAGAAACGTACATATATGTATTGCACAGAGCTCTGGTAATGTATTCTAATGTTCTCTCATGCTTCCTGCAATCGTAGTCCCCAGAGCATAATATTTTGGAAGAAGCTAATTTGTCATATCATCTAAAGAAAACAAGCACAGTCTTCCCAGCTCCACTCACACAACAATGCATAAAAACAGAAAGGATTTCTTTATTCCTATAGAATGAGCCATGAGTTGCCTAAAAATAAGCTTTGAGAAGCACGTAAAAATAAACACCACAAATATGAATGAGAGATAATTCTAAATGAGACATTTACTAGATCCAGGAAGGCAAAGGAATAGTGCAGCAACATGTGCCTTCTCTTCAAAACTAATTCTGTTTGATCTGACACGTTCATTTTGTGTTTACAGCTAGGCAAGGATTTGCTGAGAAGATGTGGTCATGGGGACATGCATGTTTCTGCAAGCTGAATCACATCATTTTTTAACAATTACCTCCTGGAGAAAGTGTAAGGACAAAAACACGCCACTGCCAGCTAAGCAAAACCTCTCCTGAAAGTGCAGAATGTAGTTCTGCTTATTTACCCTGTTTCTTTGTTTCATTTTGCCAACTACAGATTTTGTGTGTTTACAGCTAGGCGAGGATTTGCTGAGAAGATGTGGTCATGGGGACGTGCAAGTGGGTCAGAATGGCATGTTTCTGCAAGCTGAATCACATCATTTTTTAACAATTACCTCCTGGAGAAAGTGTAAGGACAAAAACACGCCACTGCCAGCTAAGCAAAACCTCTCCTGAAAGTTCTTGTGCAGAATGTAGTTCTGCTTTTTTACCCTGTTTCTTTGTTTCATTTTGCCAACTACAGTATTTCCATATTAATCTAGAGCATGCTCATTTTAGGCTTTAAAACTGGGTCAACACACCCAGAAAATTCACACCAAACTGCAGTTCCTGAGCACAGATAGGCAGAGTTGTCAAAATATTCTCATCACTGAGTAAATTTGTGCTTAGAGCAAAACCAACAGCCTGGAAAACACAAGTGCCCTGCAAGTGCAAGCTATCAATTAGCCCTTACATCAGGATAAACTTGTGTCAAGAGGAAATTACTTCCATTTTACGTGAAGAAATTCAGCTCTGCTCTGACTTACAGAAAAGGACAGCTTGGGAAAGGCTCCACTTGCCTAAAGAAAGGGTATATTCTTGCTGTGCTGTTTGATAAGATCCTATAGGGGAGCTCCTATACCCTCAGTGGGATACGATTTGATCTGAGCATCTTCTGAGATTTCACAGATTTCCCATTCCTCATGAAGATGAAACAAAAGTGCTTTCAGAAGATGTTTTCACAAAACCCACAAAGTCTCCCCGGAGCAACCCAAAGCTTCATGACTGGGGTGGCAATTTGGATGCTGGACTTTTCACACAAACCCCTGGTCTAAGTCAGATGTAGTGGGGTGATAAAGCCGTTCTCTCAGACCTTGTGGGAGAGGTCGTCCAAGGCTATTTGCAATTTAGGGTAAAATACTGTTTTTCAGGGAATGGATATTTTTCAAAGAAAACATGCCTCCAGACATCATATTGCATAAGGTGCTTGCAGCATCTTTACATGAACCAGGGATTGCACCTCATCCCAGCGTGCCTGCCAGGCTGTGTGGCAGCTGGGTACAACATCAGGGCTGCAGGTTCACGGGGATTTCTGAAAGTACAGAGGGGTTTCTGCTCATACTGCCTGTGCTGTACTGGACCTTGCAGTTTCA